>NW_016107340.1:5542027-5558456 GCF_001604975.1 Cebus imitator | reverse complement strand
GATTACAGGTGTGAGCCACCTTGCCCAGCTCTTTTGTATCTTTAGTAGAGGTAGGGTTTCACCATGTTGGCCAGGCTGGTCTTGAACTCCTGACCTTGTGATCTGCACCCCCTCTGACTCCCAAAGTATTGGGATTACAGGTTCCTGCCACCACGCCCAGCTAATTTTGCATTTTTGGTAGAGAGGTAGTTTCACCATCTTGGCCAAGCTGGCCTTGAACTTCTGGGCTCAAGTTATTTTCTCGTCTTGGCCTCCCGAGGTGCTGGGATTACAGGTGTGAGCCACTGCGCCCAGCCTGAAGCCTCTTCTTGATTTGGAAACAGCCAGTTTCTTTGCTGTGTCCTCACATAACCCTTCCTTTGTGTGCATTCATCTTTGGTATTTCCTCCAGTCCTGTGGGCTTAGGAGCCTACCCTTATGAGCTCACCTAGCCTTAATTATCCCTTAAAGATTCTAACTCCAAGTAGATTAATTGGGTATTTAGTTAGGGCTTTAACATATAAATTTTGAGGAACACAATCCATTCCATAACACAGATACTTACTTCTCCAGTATGCTCATTTCAAGGGGCGATGAGGCCTGGGACGATGGAGATATCTCTGGTTGTTGTAAGTCTGGAGACACTAGTCTTGTCTTCCCCCTAGAGATACATATTTATATTCCAAAGGGTAAGATCCTTCCCAAGAAGAATTTAAGTAATAATTAAGTCTCTTCCTGCTCCAGAGACCTTGTGTCTACTTTCAGCACAATATAAATATAGGCATTTTATTTTATGTTTATTGGAGTTGTATTCTAGTTAACTCATACTTTTTTATTACATTATGGTCAAGAGACCTGAGATATTAAAAACCTGCATACTTTCTCCTAATCTAAATGGGGCAGATTATCCAAATAATTCAAGTTAATGCGATGATTTCTAAAAAGTCCACTTCTATGGGTAGAGGAAATCTTATTTAAGTAGTGATCTGTGAATTAAGGCAAAAATTGGAAGAAATCACACCTGTAAGTCAGAAAATGTAAATTATTACAAAAGCAGAAAGAAACAACTCTGGGTAGGTGGGGTTTTTAAAATGAAGAAATGAAACCATTTCAAATTAACAGTTGTACAGTTTTTTTGAACATGTTTTATTTATATTTTATTTTTTATTTTCTTTTTCCTTTTTATGTACAGCAAAATCACAATCAGAAGAACATGTTTTATTAAGTTAATAACATGATCAAAGAAAAATTCAAATTTTTACTTCTTAAACTCGTTTCTTTCTAGTTCTAACTCAATTTTTAAAAATTGCTGATCAAATACTGCCTGCACTGAGATCGACTGGTCCATGGGTCATAATCTATATATTGTCAAAGTATGCAAAAGCTTGTAAATTTCTCAGTTTATAAACGCTTGTAAATTTCTCAGTTTATAAACATTTTTTTTTTTTTTTTTTTTTTTTGAGACGGAGTTTCACTCATGTTACCCAGGCTGGAGTGCAATGGCGCAATCTCGGTTCACCGCAACCTCCGCCTCCCGGGTTCAGGCAATTCTCCTGCCTCAGCCTCCTGAGTAGCTGGGATTACAGGCACGCACCACCATGCCCAGCTAATTTTTTTTGTATTTTTAGTAGAGACGGGGTTTCACCATGTTGACCAGGATGGTCTCGATCTCTTGACCTCGTGATCCACCCGCCTCGGCCTCCCAAAGTGCTAGGATTACAGGCTTGAGCCACCGCACCTGGCTCTAAACATTTATTTTTAATGATGACTTTCTACTGCCAATTTCTAATAAAATGAAATTGGAGGCAAGGAGATCGGTTAGAATCATAGTAAATAGGGACTAAACTAGAATGATAGCATTGGAAAAGGAAAAGAAGAAATTTGGATTCTGGAGAGTGTAAAGATTAATTATAAGGACAATAAATTGCCTCGGGGAAGCATGAGCTTTTGAGTGTAGATGATTGTAGGAAATGTCGGTGGAGTAGCTTTCAAAGGAAAAGCTAGTTCACTTTCCCTTTTAATTAGAAGATAAGAGTATTTAGAAGATGGTAGTATAAATATGAATAGGTACTTGTTTCAAAATATTTTATTTCTAAGAAGTTGAAACTTGAGCATTTTCCTCAATGAACCAAGGTACGAGCCAAGGAAATAAATCCAGTAAGAATGCCAAAGAGGAAGGGGCAATTTGTGGGCAAAGTTCTAGAGAAGGCTGTATGAAGATAATAGTATCCTTTTAAAAAATTTAATTATTACTGTAAAAAATTAAGTGGGATGTTCATTACTTTAGTCCTGATGGAAATAAGATTGAAAGTTAAGAGTTTTTTAATATAAACTTATATTCCTCATGGTCAACATTACTTTTTGAGGTGCTGGTTCCCTTTAAATCTAGAATTATACCTTCTGATGGTTCTTCCTTACTCCATTCTTCTGACCTACAGCAAGTATTATAGAGTTCTTTTAAAATGTAGTCAGAAAACATGAACTCCTTTATTTAGAACAGTTGTTACCCCTCAGTGTTAAAACCAATAATCACGATGTAGTCACATATTTCAACACACTCTGTCCATTGCATATTCTACATCTCAGATGCAGTAAGTAGAGAACTCCAGATTTCAGAATTCAAGACAATGTCCTATAGTGGTGGGCTTTTAATCACTCCCTTATCCATAGCACCACAACTTAAACCATTTATTTAAAGTATAAGCCAGGCATGGTGGTGCATGCCTATAATCCTAGCACTTTGGGAGGCTGAGGCAGATGGATTACCTGAGGTCAGGAGTTCAAGACCAGCCTGGGCAACATGGTGAAACCTTGTCTCTACGAAGATACAAAAAATTAGCTGGGTGAGGTGGTGTGTGCCTATAGTCCCAGCTACTTGGGAGGCTGAGACACGAGAATTGCTTGAACTCGGGAGGCAGAGGCTGTAGTGAGCCAAGATCAAGCCGTTGCAGTCCAGCCTGGGCTACAGAGCAAGAATCTGTCTCCAAAAAAAATTTTTTTAACTAAAAAAACTATAGAATAAGAAATGCTCTTCCTTTGACAATTGCCAAAACCACTGCAATCCAGTGTCAAGATCATTACAGATTCCTAAAATATTAATAACAGCAACAGCCAATACTTATTTAGTACTTTCTTCATTCCAGACACTATTTTACACTCTTCACATAAATTATCTCATTTAATCTTAGTGAAGATTCATAATCCAAAAGGTAAGTATTATTGTAACTTCTATTTTACACAAAAACAAAGGCATAGAGAGAGAAAGTGATTTGTTCAAGGTCAGACTGCTTAGCAGAATCAGATTCCAACTAAAGTTCACACTTATACCACTAAATCACAATGCTCCCAGAACCATCTCACTCATTACATCTCATAGCCCAACATTATTCTATTCCGAACCATTTGTACAATCTGAATTCTCAATTAATGACAGAGTTCCTCATGGGATAGTTGGAGCTCTAATTCTTGGACTAATACTCCAGTTTCCTGTTTATATCCCTTGGTTCTTGCTGCATCCTGTGCTTGAAATACTTTTTTTTTTTCCTGAGACAGAGGCTCACTCTGTTTCCCATTCTGGAGTGCAGTGGCATGATCTCAGCTCACTGCAACCTCTGCCTCCTGGGTTCAAGTGATTTTTGGCTAATTTTTGTATTTTTACTAAAGACAGGATTTCACCATGTTGGCCAGACTGGTCTCGAATTCCTGACCTCAAGTGATCTGCCCACCTCGGCCTCCAAAATTGCTAGGATTACACTGCACCCAGCTGAAATACTTTTTAAAGTAGCCCCTTATTGAAGATAATTGCTTGTTAAGGATAAGAACTTTTAAAAAATGAGACATATCCTCTGAACCTGGAGATGGGGGGAATATGAGAGGACATGTAATAAAATGTTGATGGAGAGGGGAAAGAGGTTGAAATTAATTTTGGGTAGGAGAGGGGCACAGTGGCTCAACACTTATAATTCCAGCACTTTGGGAGGCTGAGGCAGGTGGATCACCTGAAGTCAGGAGTTCAAGACCAGCCTGGCCAACATGGTGAAACCCCGTCCCTACTAAAAATACAAAAATTAGCTGGGTGTGGTGGCGCGCGCCTGTAATCTCAGCTACTCGGGAATCTGCTTGAATCCAGGAGGCAGAGGCTGCCATGAGCTAGAGTGTGCCACTATATTCCAGCCTGGCGACTGAGCAAAACCATCTCAAAAAAAAAAAAAAAATTGGGTAGATATTTTGATATAAGTAAATATAAGGCCAAAGAGAAACTGAAGGATAAGGTTCAACTGAAAGAAGTGGTTTGAGATACGAATAAGTAGGAAGGAATGTACTGGAAATGAATCAAGCCTGAGTTTATAGTTTAGGTAGGTAGTATATTCTGGAGATCTGGAGTTAGAACTAGTTAGGCTAGTTTTCTGACTTTTCCAGCAATTCTTAGAATTTCCAAGAGGGAAGTGTTAGCAGTGTTAGAAAGATTTAGCCATGGTACCTGGCCCTCTAGATATGGCACAAGGGGGCTGGGGAGGTGGCTCATGCTGGTAATCTCAACACTTTGGGAGGCCAAGGTGGGTGGATCACTTGAGGCCGGGAGTATGGGAGCAAGAGATTCTAGAATGGTTGATCTCAAATGTATTTCTATGGTAACGAGACACAATAAGACATTCACTCCTAAAAGCATACCTAATTATATTGTAATGCCTGAAAGACTAGCTGTTTCACTGTTTACCACTCAAGAAAACATATTAGGATCTAAGAGTTCCTTCAGATAACTTACTTCTCTCGGGAACAGTTTCCAAGTTGTTCTTTGTATTTGATGCCCTTAACACATGTATATGCATGTGTGCATCCACACACATATGCACATTATTTGGACGTGTCATTTTGAAGAACAAAATTAAACTTCACAAGTGAGTTTAATACACAAATCTCATTCATAGCAGTAAGAATACCACTGAGCTAAAATATTATTTTGCTTTGAATTGACTTCTGCAGGATAAGGAATAGTTTTAAAAATTATTTAACCCTTTTTTTTTTAGATGGAGTTTCTTGTCGCCCAAGCTGGGGTGCAATGGTGTGATAGCTCACTGCAACTTCCGCATCCCAGGTTCAAGCAATTCTCCTGCCTCAGCCTGCCGAGTAGCAGGGATTACAGGTACCTGCCACCACACCCAGCAAATTTTTGTATTTTTAGTAAGGGTGGGGTTTTACCATGTTGGCCAGGTTGGTCTCGAACTCCTGACCTAAGGTGATCCACCTGCTTCGGCCTCCCAAAGTGCTGGGATTACAGGTGGGATTCACCATGCCCAGCCTGTTAACACTTTATTTTGGAAAAATTTGAACATATGAAAGTAGACAGGGCAACAAGGAACCCATGCAGAGTTAAACAGAACAGTCCACAAGACTGCCAATACTTCTGACCAAAAAAGGAGTTCGGGGAGCTTAAAATCACCCTCAGGTGTGACAATTTGTTAAAATGACTCAGAACTCACTTAAAGTTGTTATACTCCTGGTAATAGTGGGTTACAGGGAAAGGATAGAGATTAAAATCTGCAAAGGATCTAGCACTGATTTGGAGACTTGATCTATGCATAGGGCAGAGGCCAGAGAGTTCTAACAGTGGAGATTCTAGTTGTCCTCTCCTTGTAGAGTCATGGACAACATTGACTCCATCCAGAAATGATGACAAGACACATGGAGCAGTGCCAACCAGGAAAGCTCCTCCAAGCCTTGGTGTCCACAGTTTTTACCGGGACATCATGCTTGACTGCCTATACAGCTTACTTCAGTCTCTAGTCCCTCTGGAGGTCAAACCGTTACCGGAAGACTCAAAGCCTCCGCTGTAAATGAGTTTGTGTGATCCAAATTCCCAAGATAAAGGACATTCTTCTCAGGCAGGATATGCTGAGGGTTTAGAGACTACCAGGGGCAAAGAGCCAAGGCCAGCCCTGTCTTAAAATCTATATTACATAACCCATTACTCAGCTTCAGTAACAAGTATATCTCCAACCACTTTCCTTTTCCATATTGTTTTCCATTAAAAATAAGTAGAGGCTGGGTGCCATAGCTCATGCCTGTAAAATCCTGGCACTTTGGGATGCTGAGGTGGGATGATTCCTTGATCCCAGGAATTTGAGGCCTGAACAACACGGTGGAACACTGTCTGTACAAAATATTTAAAAATTGGCTGGGTATGGTGGCATACCCCTTTAGTCCCAGCTACTGGAGAAATGGAGGCAGAAGGATCACTTGAGCCCAGGAAGTCAACTGCAGTGAGCTGTGATGGCACCACTGCACTCCAGCCTGACTGACAGAGCAAGACCCTGTCTCAAAAAAACAAACAAAAATTTAGAAACATAGTAAAATAGCAAAAATAGTATCAAGACCACATGTGGATATCCTAATTTTTGTATTTTACCCCATATTCCTTATCATTCTCTTTTTGTCTTTATATATATAGCCATACATAGCCATACATACATAATTTTTTCAGAACTATTTTTCACAATTATTCAGAATACATTGTACCAATAAGGCTCTTATAATCTCTTAATTATCCCTTACCACTCTGTGCATTTAAAAAAAAAAAACAAAAACACCCTCCTATGTAACCACAGTACAAGCCCTAGATTTAGGAAATTCATATTCATACATTTTTATCATTTAATTTACAAACCCCATTCAAATTTTGATGATAGACCTAATTGTATTCTTGCTAAGTATAGAATCTAAGATTACAAATTGTATTTAGTTTTTGCGTTTCTTTAGTTTTCCTCAATTTGGAATTTCCCAGTCATTCTTTGTATTTGATGCTCTTGAAACCTGAAAAGTGTCCCTCAATTTTTGTTTGTTGGATGTCTCCTTATGATTTATGCATATATATTAACACTTTGTTTGGATCATGATTCATGTATGTTTTGGTTGGTGCTAAGTCTTATAATCTATAGGTATTCCTGTTATCTTTTTTACTTTTCTTGCAATTTATCCCTTAAAGAAATAGAGGCTGGGCATGGTGGCTCACACCTGGAATCTCAACACATTTTGAAGCCATGGTGGTAAGATCACTTTAGCCCAGGAGTTCGAGACTAGCTGGACAAGATGGCGAGACCCTTTCTCTATGAAATTTTTTTTTAAAACATTACTGGGTGCGGTGGCAAGCCCACGCAGTCCCAGCCACTCAGGAGGCTGAGGCAGGAGAATCTTTTGAGTTCAAGAGTTCATGGTGACAGTGAGCTATAATTGCAGCACTGCACTTAAGCCTGGGTGACAAAATGAAACTCCATCTCCGAAGAAACAGAGGGAAGGAGGGAGGAAGGTAGGCAGGCAGGCAGGCAGGCAGGAAGGAAGGCAGGAAGGAAAGAAGGAAGAAAGGAAGGAGGGAAGGAAGGAAAAGGAAAGGGAAAAAAAAGGAAAAGCAGCCAGGCGCAATGGCTCACACCTGTAATCCCAGCATTTTGGGAGGCTGAGGTGGGTGGATCACGAGGTCAAGAGATGGAGACCATCCTGGCCAACAGGAATGTTGGGCTAAAGTGATCTTCCCACCATGGCTTCGCAATGTGTTGAGGTTATAGGTGTGAGCCACCATGCTCAGCCTCTCTTTAGTGAAACACTGTTTCTACTAAAACTAGAAATACAAAAATTAGTTGGGCTTGGTGGTGTGTGCCTATAGTCTCAGCTACTCGGGAGGCTGGGGCAGGAGAATTGTTTGAACCTGAGAGGCAAAAGTTGCAGTGAGCCAAGACCGTGCCACTGCACTCCAGCCTGGCGACAGAGTGAGACTCTGTCTCAAAAACAAAAAACAGAAATAGAGTCAGGTCAGGATTTTACTGATTGTATCACCATGGTGTATTTCATGTATTCTTCTGTACTCTGTATTTTTTCTAAATTGATAGACTATAAAGTAATACTTTTCAGACACTAACGTCCATGAGAATCACCTGCAGAGCTTTAAAACCCAGATTCCGGAGTCCCACTCAAAAGATTCTCAGTACATCTGGGCTGAGCCTAAGACTTTACACTTTTGACAAAGTTCCAAGTGATGCTGATGGTGCTGGCCTGAATTTTACACTTTCTGTAGCAGTGATTTGAAGACTTGACCTAGCCTGACTTTTTTTTTTGTTACACTGGTAGCTTCAGGTGTTCATTACCCACATCGATTAATTCTTGAAGGATTACAATAGTGATATTCTAAACTATTATTCATTTTTAATAAGCTCAAATACTTCTATAAAAGAAATATTCCCTCTTTTGTGTGGTTACTCTGTGATATAATTTGCCCATAAAAGGTAAGATAAATGCTAGATTCTTATTTCCAATTTTCAAAGTAATAAGTTAACTGGTATCCTTCAACAGTACCCTTGTGTTGTTTTTGTCATCTTGTTTGGGTTTTCCCAAAAGCAGACCCTGAGACAAACAAGAGCAAGGCAGGCCAGTATGGAAGTGGAGAGGTAGTTCAAAGATAAGATGGTAGCCAATAAAGGGTGTACTACTAAGCCAGTTACCACAGTGAACTATCGAAGAGAAATTCCACTGGGATTCAGTGGCACACACCCGTAATCCCAGCACTTTGGAAGGCCGAGGTGGGTGGATCATTTGAGGCGGAGCTTCACTCTTGCTGGAGGGCAATGGTGCGATCTTGGCAACCTCCATCTCCCAGGTTCAAGTGATTCTCCTGCCTCAGCTTCCTGAGTAGCTAGGATCACAGGCGTATGCCACCATGCCCAGCTAATTTTGTATTTTTGATAGAGACAGGGTTTCTCCATATTGGTCAGGCTTGTCTCAAACTCCCGACCTCAGGTGATCTGCCTGCCTCAGCCTCCCAAAGTCCTGGGATTACAGGCATGAGCCACTGTGCCCGGCCAGGTGAATGTCTTATAGTCTTTGCATCTAACTTTGATTCAACACATTTATTGACTATCTTTTCTGCAAAGTGCACAATTGTACAAAGAACAGAAATTTCTTTACATATCTTTGCCCTTTAGAGGTTCATAATTTGCTGAGCAAAGAAAGGGCAATGAGAGAACTAAGGGGACAGATTAATTCTGTCTAGGAGAATGCCTTGGAGTGGAGGTTATATCTTCTATATGTCACACCCCCTTCTTAGGACAAATGACATGCTGAGAGGCCCAGGCTGTGCAAAGCAACTCTAACTTTTTCTCAAGATTAAGTGGCTGGCTGGGTGCAGTGGCTCACGCCTGTAATCCCAGGACTTTGGGAGGCTGAGGCAGGCAGATCACCTGAGGTCAGAAGTTTCAGACCAGCCTGACCAACATGGTGAAACCTGGTATCTACTAAAAACACAAAAAATTATCCAGGTGTGGTGGCATGTGCCTGTAATCCCAGCTACTTGCGAGGCTGAGGCAGGAGAATCACTTGAACATGGGAGGCAGAGGTTGCAGTGGGCAGAGATCACATCATTGCACTCCAGCATGGGCAACAAGAGCGAAACTCATGTCTCAAAAAAAAAAAAAAAAAAAAAAAAAAAAAAAGATTAAGTGGCCATGTTCTTGGTCACTATGATAAGATTTGTCATAATGTCATCGTGACCCTAGCTGATTGTGCTGGAGGCGTGAGCCCCTGACAGATGAACAGCCAGTTTATAGATAATCTAGCAGCATATTAGGTGATCTGACATGATAATTTTGCTTGATAGATAGGACAATGACTAGACCAATCATAGTGTCAACACAAAATAAAATGTAGAAATGAATCTCTAAGCAAAATGTTTTATTTGGGAATATATATAAAAATAGAATTGCAATTTGGGCAAAGATCTGATGGGTAAGTGAGGGTGGTAAGTAAAAGGAATTGCCATAGAAAGTAATGGCAAAAACTGCAGTTACTTAGTCTCAGGTTGTTTTGGCAGCTATTAGGTAAAACTAGTCTTAAGGTTATAACATGCTGTTTCAGAAACTAAGAAGAGGCTGCCAGAGAGATCCTGGAGGAGCTCCTTTGTGCCCTGGGGCTTATTCTCCCTGGTCCCTTGATTTGGATTTAGTTGAGTATGACAGGAGTTATTCCAATTCATATAATAAATTTTTACAATAGTTTTTTAGAAGGTTGTGTGGGAGAGATACCAGATATGTGTTAGTAGAGGAAGGAGAATAAGAAATACTCAGTGAGGCAAAAATAGAGTTGCTGAAGATAGGTTAATGATAGTATTTGTAGGGATCATGAACTTCTGCTCCTGAGGAACGGGACAGTGTTTGTGGCTTATTGCCTTCCTTTCTGTTAAAAGATATTTTCTAATGGGCCAAATTAATTACCTTTTTATTTCTTTTCCTTTTCTTAGTGGTTTTGTGAGCTGTTTACTTAGTGGTTGCTCTAGTGATGACAATTTTGTGAGTTATTTCCTTTGTGGTTACTCTAGTAATTACAGAGTGAGTTATTTTCTTAGTGGCTACTTTAATGATTGCAATTAATATCTTAAAATAATATGGTTCAGATTAATATCAATATAATTTTAAGAGATACAAAACTTTGCTCCAATATAACTGCTCCCTCCCCATCATTTGAGCTATTATTGCCATTCAAATTATAGCTTCTTTATAAGCCCATCAACACAGTTTTATGATTATGATTTTATTCCAGTTGCCTTTTAGATCATATAGGAGAAGGAAAGAGCTATAAACAAAAACATTTATACTGTATTTTATATTTATTTGTTTAGTTACCAGTTACCTTTACTGGTACTCTTTAATTCTTCATGTGGATTCAAGTTACCACCTCTGCTCTCCCTAATGGTTGTGGAGAATGGAAGGGAATGGAAGGGAAGAGGATGAGGACAAAAATGGACTTATCCTAGAAGAGGAGGGAGGATGGTAGAGATTTTGCAGTGTAGATAATTGAAAAGTATCTCTCTCATTTGGCTAATACTTAACTAGAGTCTCCTATGTATCAGGAACTATGCTCAACACTGGGTATTCAGTCACAGAGACATAGTAAAAAGACACAGTCCTTGTTCTATAGACTAGTGGGGGAGAAAGGAGAAAAACAAGCCTATCCTAAAATTATAAATTAAATTTGTGTCATGGATGGTGCAGATTTACTTGAGAGAGTGTTAGAAAACACCTCTTGTGGATATGATGTTTAAAATGAGATCTGAAGGATGATGAGCCAGCTTGGTGATGGTGGTGGTGGTGAGGGGCTGTGGAGAGATGTAAAGGTAGAGGGATCAGGGTATTCTAGGCCAAGGGAGTAGTGAGTGTAAAGGTTTTCAGATAGGGTTGAATCTAGCACTGTGAAGAAGAGAGAAAAGGTCAGTATGTTTGAGGCATAATGAATGAAGTAGGGAGTAGGAAAGATATGCTTGAGGAGACAGGCAGGGTCTAGATCATGCAGGGCCTTGCATATGAACCTGAGGAGTTTTGATTTTACTCAAAGAATAATGGAGTACCTTTTTTGTTTGGTTGGTTGGCTGGGGTTTTTTTGAGACAGAGTCTCACTGTTGTTGGCCAGGCTGGAGCACAAGGGCACATCTCGCTCTATGCAACCTCTGCCTCCCAAGTTCATGCAGTTCTCCTGCCTCAGCTTCCTGAGTAGCTGGAACTACAGGCATGCACCACAATGCCCAGCTAATTTTGTATTTTTAGCAGAGACAGGGTTTCACCATGTTGGTTAGGCTGGTCTGGAACAATGGAGTCCCCTTAAAGCAGAGGTAATAAACCAAAAGTATGTAGTTTCTGCCTCAAGGCATATCCATACTTAGTGCAGTATGGTGCCAACTCTTAATCTTAGTTTTAAACAGGGATTTCATATAAAAATCTAGATTTCCAGCTTCTCTTTTAAAAAGCTGAAGATCTCGCCATATCTTACTCCAGTTGTTTGGTGGAAGTTGGGTATAATCCCATGTTGGGGTTTTGCCAGGCAAGTGCAAAAGAGGCAGAGGAAGATGGGAGTTGAGAATACTTTCAAGGGAGTGATTGTAAGGATAAACTATTGAGTCTCAGCTGGATAATATGGCAACTGAATTCTAGAGGTGGGTGATGAATAGATAATGGTGGTTCAGTGGACTGGCATCTCAATTAACTCAAAGAATTATTTATAAGGGATATTTTTACAAGTGAGCCAGAAGAACTGAAAGTTGTCACAAGAGAATGAGGCGTTAGCACTGTGATTGTGGATGTGGTAATTTCTGGTGAAGAAAAGTTCCCAGGTGTGACTATAGAAGTGGATGGCTGAAGTGGGGTGGAAGAAAAGGTTATTGGGCATGACAGCAAGCAACTAAGGGATCAGCATGATGACAGGAATGGAGATGAAGATAAGTCTTTAAGTCAGATGTAAAATCTTAAATGAATAAGAGGGAGTCATGGGAAATCACAAGATCACAGCCATAGTCACTCCTGAAATCCTAGAGAGGATGAAAAAGAGGTAATAGTTTGAGGAGCAAGGAAATTATGACCTCATCTGATCCTGAGGTATATCATGTAAGAAAAATAGAATGGTTGACTTTGAAATTGGGAACCAAGGCTAGAAACTGGGGTGAGATTCTCATGATGAAATATTCAACTTTTTTCTTTTCCTTTGGTCTCTGGGAACACTTACATTAGTATCAATTTTTTTTTAAACGATAATTCTACCTCATTAATTTCAAATTTTCTCTAAGAGTCTATTACATATTCGTAAGAGTCTATTACAGATGTGTTCATGGTATTGTAGGAAATTAAGGGATGGGGCAGTGAATCTAAGTGTGGCTTTTCATGTATATCTCTCTGTTAAGATCATGTAATCATCTTATTCAGTGAGTTCTCAGAGGTTACTAGCAGGAAAAGGAACAGTGTTCCTTGGTGGAGCTAACTCAGGAGCATAAGTCTCTGATTAATCTGCAAAAATCCTGTGACAGGAACTACACTTCTCACATCAATGCTTACTGAGGTGATACTGAAACATTATTGAAATTTAGAGGGCCGGGCACGGTGGCTCACACCTGTAATCCCAGCACTTTGGGAGGCTGAGGCGGGCAGATCACCTGAGGTTAGGAGTTCAAGACCAGCTTGGCCAACATGGTGAAACCCCATCTCTATTAAAAATTTAAAAAATTAGCTAGGCATGGTGGTGGGTGCCTGTAATCCCAGCTACTCGGGAGGCTGAGGCAGGAGAATCACTTGAAACTGGGAGGCAGAGGTTGCAGTGAGCCAAGATTGCACCATTGCATTCCAGCCTGGGCCACAAGAGTAAAACTCCATCAAAAAAAGAAAGAGAAAGAGAGAGAGAGAGAGAGAGAAGAGAAGAGAGAGAAAAAACAAAAAAGAAAAAAGGATAAAAAAGAAAAAAAAAGGCTGGGTGCAGTGGCTCACACCTGTAATCCCAGCACTTTGGGAGGTCATGGCAGGTGCATCATGAGGTCAGGAGATTGAGACCATCCTGGCTAACAAGGTGAAACCCTCTCTCTACTAAAAATACAAAAAATTAGCCGGATGTGGTGGTGGGTGCCTGTAGTCCCAGCTACTCAGAAGGCTGAGGCAGGAGAGTCACTTGAGCCAGGGAAGCAGAGGTTGCAGTGAGCCGAGATCACACCACTATACTCCAGCCTGGGTAACAGAGCGAGACTACATCTAAAAAACAAAACAACAAAACAAAAACAAAACAAAAAAAACCCCACTAAATACTATACAAGAAACTAGTAACAGTGACTACCCCTGGGAGAGGGATTACAGGTAGGAGAGGGCAAGAGGTTTCACAGTCTGCCAGCTCTATCTAGTAAGTATTTTTCAGTGATGGAAGTGTCCTATAGCTTCATGTGGCTATTGCCTGCTTGAAATGTGGCTACTGAAACCAAGGAACTGAATGTTTAGCTTTACTAATTTAAATTAATTTAATCACATATGGCTAGTGGCTACCATATTGGACAGTGCAATTATACCGTTGGAGTTTTTTATACTTTATGCAAACATTACCTTTAAAAGTCAAAAGAGACAATGTTGTATTCCTAACAATACTTATGAGTAGTGGCTTCAAGGAGTGTATTGTGTCCGTGTTATGGCCAATAAAAAGTAAATGACAATCGTTAACACTTGGATCTTGCTTGCTATGTGCCAGATATTGCTCTAGGTGCTTTTCAGACATTAATTCCCTTCATCTTCCCAGCAACCTTATGAGGTAGGCACGATTATTTATCCCAGTTTTACAGAGGAAGTATGCACAGAATGATTAAGGCAGTAGCTACAGTCACCTAGCCAAGAACCGATAAACTAAGATTTTGTGCAGGCATCCGTCTCAGCCAGTTGATTCTGTGCACTTAACTGCAACACTGTCGCTTAGGCAACTGACCAATCACAAACATACCTACAAGTTTCCATCAAGGGTGAAACACAAATGATACTGGGGAAAATCCAACTACAAAGATACACTATCCTTAACATTATTTCAAATAAAAAGATTTGTGTGTACATTTAAAATAAATGTAGTTAATAAATGAAAAAAGTGTGGATTTTTTTGTGGGCAATCATTTGCCTAACACTACTCCTTTTGGTTTTCCAATGTCCCATATCTCTTATTTCCTATCTGCTACCGTTCTCACTGTCCTAGTTGAAGACAGGTCAGTCTATTCCCCTTACTTTCCATCCCAAAGTCTTTCTTAATACTTCAGATGTCAGCCACCTGGGCTTCTCTAAGTCCTTTAAATTTCTTTCTTTCTTTTCTTTTTTTTTGAGACGGAGTTTGGCTCTTATTGCCTAGGCTGCAGTGCAATTGTGGGATCTCAGCTCACCACAACCTCGGCCTCCCAGGTTCAAGCGATTCTCTTGCCTCAGCCTCCAGAGTAGCTGGGATTACAGCCATGCGCCACCACGCTCAGCTAATTTTGTATTTCTAGTAGAGACAGGGTTTCTCCACGTTGGCCAGTCTGGTCTTGAACTCCCGACCTCAAGTGATCTGCCTACCTCAGCCTCCAAAAGTGCTGGGATTACAGGCATGAGCCACCGCACCCGGCCTAATATATATTTTTATTACACAAAGGTTACCATATTATTTGCCCTGCCCTGTATCTAATTTTTGTTTTATTTAAAATACATTAACTATTGTTTTCTAACAGCTCAAAGATTTAGAGCATGTGATATTAGGCTTTCAGAGCAGCTCTTAAGACATTAAAGCGCCGGCGCGGTGGCTCACGCCTGTAATCCTAGCACTTTGGGAGGCCGAGGGGGGCGGATCACAAGGTCAGGAGTTTGAGACCAGTCTGGCCAACATAGTGAAACTCCCGTCTCAAAAAAAAAAAAAAAAAAAAAAAAAACAAAGCAAACAAACCACTTAAAGCACAATTTGAATATAAGAAATATGCATAGGTTTCAAGGACAGACCGTATTTGGTTAAAAAAAAAATGCGTATGGTTACCTTTGGAAGCAGGTGGAAGGAATGAATTACTTCAATTTCCTTCCTTGTGTGGCACCTGCGGAAACCACACTGCGGCTGGGTGAATTGAAGTCAGCAATTAATTGATTATCACCCTCCAGCTTGGTCAGGAATGCTTCAGCCCCCGCAGTGCCGCTCAGAGATCGCCTGCACCGTGGAAACACCCTGCAGAAAAGCGGTTGGGGCACTGTTAAGGCGCCTGGTATCTGGGCTGGGAGGTCCGTTCACTGGCGACTGCAGGTCGTTGGGCCACCCCCAGTCCGCAGGGAAGGGAACCCCACTGCCTTTCCGAGGTGCGCGGCGCCCCCTGCTGCCAGCCGGAGGAGCTCAGAACCCGCTCGCAGGAGGCTGGGAACATGGCGGGGCAGTCCAGGAACATGGCCGGGCAGCCCGCGGCCTCTGGCTTGCCATCTCCGGACGGGGACGGAACGGAGCCCAACGTCGTGGCTCGGATCTCACAGTGGGCGGACGACCACCTGCGCCTAGTTCGGGTATCGCAGCCACGCGGTCTGGGCGGGTGGTGGGCGCGGGGCGACACAGAGCGACCCTAAGAAGAACGTGAGGCCTCAGTCGGGGATCCCGGTGGGGCCGAGGAGCTGCAGAGAACTGCGGGGGAGTGAGCTCCAGAGGGCGACATCGCGAGTGTAGTGTGTGCGGGGCTGCAGAGGGAGGGCCGGGGACGGGCCAGGGGGCCAGCTCGGCCTCATTATTGCAAGGACTGTGCTGGATCCTTGCTGGGCTGTGGGGGGCACCTCAAAGGGTGAGACACAGCCCAGCTCGGGGTTGCCACCTGGTCCTGTAGAGCACTTGGGGAGGGCTCAGAGAGGAGACAGAGGAAGAGTAGGGAAGTCCTGTACGCCTTCTTTCTGGCCCAAGCTGTAGTGCAGTGGCACGATCATAGCTCATTGCTGCCTCCACCTCCTGGGCTGAAGAGATCCTCCTACTTCAGCCTCCCAAGTAGCTGGAACCACAGGTGTGCACTACCACACCGACTAATTTCTTTTAAAGTTAGAGACGGGGGTCTTGCTATGTTGTCCAGGCTCGTCTCCAACTCCTGGCCTCAAATGATCTCCCACGTCAGTCTCCTGAATAGATTTCTTTTTTTTTTTTTTTT
>NW_016107340.1:5540813-5541685 GCF_001604975.1 Cebus imitator | reverse complement strand
AAGCACTAAGCCTCTGGAGTTGAAGCAAGAGAGGGACATGTTAGGCCACCAGACAAGAGAGGGTTGTGGCTAACACACAGAATTGTGGTGATGTGAATTGTTTGGGTGTGAGGTACAAAGAAAGAAGTCCAAGGAGGCTGGCAATAGTTGCTGTTAAGGAGTTGGAGTAAATGATTTGTTGGGGAAAATCTAGAGAACTTTTTGGACATGTGCATGGAGATGTGTGAACCTGAAGATGGTTATTAAGACTTCTAAGCAAAACTGTAGATGTTGTTCTTGGAAACTGTACATGGAATCTGGTGTTGAAAGGAGATCAAAACCTGACATAGAACATTGGGAATGACCTGCCTAAACCTTAAGGAGCATTTAAAGCTGTGGGCTTGAATAACAACTCAGAGCAAGGGAGAAAAGCAACTGAAGGAGCCCTAGAATTTGGGGGATTATAACATGGAGAATCTGGGGAGTGAAGAGGAGGTCAGCAAGACTAACAAGAAGCAGACAGTGAGGTAGTAAGAAAGTCAGGACAGCCAGGTGTTCTAGAAGCCAAGTGAAAAAAATGTTTTCAGAAGGAATCATTAACTGTAAAAAAAAACTCTGCTGAAGGCCAGGTGTGGTGGCTCATGCCTGTAATTCCAGTACTTTGGGATGCTGAGGCGGGCAGATCACGAGGTCAGGAGATTGAAACCATACTGGCTAATGTGGTGAAACTCTGCCTCTACTAAAAATACGAAAATTAGCTGGGTGTGGTTGCCTGTGCCTGTAATCCCAGCTACTCGAGAGGCTGAGGCAGGAGAATTGCTTGAACCAGGGAGTCGGAGGTTGTAGTGAGCCAAGATCACACCATTGCACTCCAGCCAGTGTGAGACTCGGTC
>NW_016107340.1:5526894-5539233 GCF_001604975.1 Cebus imitator | reverse complement strand
GAGGCTGAGGCAGGAGAATTGCTTGAACCAGGGAGTCGGAGGTTGTAGTGAGCCAAGATCACACCATTGCACTCCAGCCAGTGTGAGACTCGGTCTCAAAAAAAAAAAAAAAAAAAAAAAGTTTTGCTGAAGGCCAGGCATGTTCGCTTATGCCTGTAGTCCCAGCACATTGGGAGGCTGAGGCAGGTGGATCACAAGGTCAGGAGTTCAAGAACAGCCTGACCAACATGGTAAAACCCTGTCTCTACCAAAAATACAAAAATTAGCCAGGCATGGTGGCACACCCCTGTAATCCCAGCTACTCAGGAGGCTGGGGCAGGAGAATCGCCTGAACCCGGGAGGGTACCCCAACCTGGGCGACAGATTGAGACTCTGTCTAAAAAAAAAAATTCTGCTGAAATGTTGAGTAAGACAAGCTTTGCAAATGCTCTGCAGCCAAGCAGCACAAGGTCTAAGGCCATGCAGTTTTAACTCACCATTGTAGCCCCAGTTCTTAGAGTAATATCTGCCACTTAGTAAGTGCTATATAAATATTTGTAGCATCATTGAATAGTAAATAATATACGTGTTAATCGATGAAAACTCATTTCTTTCAGTTAAGCAGTAATAGATGCATGGGTTATTTCAAATTATAAAGTGACTTCGTAAGGATTATGGGAGGAAGTTGTGTAAATTAGAACATGGTTATAATATTACAAATAATCCAATAACAGAACCCAGAGTATGTACCTTTGTGCCTATTTTCAATCTCATTTCTTTTTTCTTTTGAGACAGAGTCTTACTCTGTTGCCCAGGCTGGAGTGCAGTGACACAGTCTCGGCTCATTGCAACCTCCACCTCCTGGGTTCAAGCAAATCTCATGCGTCAGCCTCCTGAGTGGCTGGAATTACAGGTGTGTACTACCACGGCTGGCTATTTTTTTTTTTTTTTTTTTTTTTTTTAGTAGAGATAGGGTTTCACCATGTTGGCAGGGCTGGTCTCAAACTCCTGGCCTCAAGTGACCCACCCGCTTTGGCCTCTCCAAATGCTGGGATTACAGGCTACAGGCATGAGATATCCTGCCCAGCCTCAGTCTCATTTTATGTACCTAGTTGTACTGATTGAAGCAAAGTGTGTTAGATTATCACTTTTTTTGAGAGAGTTGCAGGATTCTTAATTTTTTATTAAACTCCTTTAGGCCTACCCCAGTTAAAATGAAACACTTAAAAAACATCACTGAGCATTCCTCAGCCATTTACCCACATTTGCCAAGGTTCTGTATTTTAAGGTTTTAGTGATAAGATTTTCTACCAAATACTTAAATTCCCACCATGAATGCAAGATTATACTAATTGCCATGGCCACTGTACAAGAAGTACTAGACCAGTTCATACATCTGTGGAACTGATAGTTAAATAATACAATCAGTGGAGAACAGTCCAATACTATATACATATATGTATGTGTGTATGGGGGTGGGTGGGTGTATATGTATGTGTATATATTTACATATATGTATATGTACACACACACACACACACACACAATCTCTCTGTGTGCCAGATTGTTTGGGAAAGAATTTGAGTATTGTAAAAGTTAAAAGAAGGAAAGATTAATGAATGAATAAGCAGTTTTTTGAAGAAGTGGACCTTTATTTGAAGGATGTACATTGTTTGTACAATTAGATATAGAGAGGACAGTCTTCTTTTTTTCCACCTTCTAATTAGTACTTTCACTATTGTGAATAATAATTAATGAGAGTTAACGCTTAAATCTTTTTCTGTAGAACATCAGCACTGGAATGGCCATAGCTGGAATAATATTACTTACAAGAAGTATTCGACTGGTAAGTTAAAAAATGAAAAAGACATTACAGTAAGCAGCAGGTAGGTACTTTATTCACATTTCAGACAATTTTTATCTCAAGCAGTGTATCATATTGTTATGCATATTGGTAGCTTTTAAATAGTATTTTAGAACAATGAACATATTTTAAGGTCTTGGCTTAAAAGTAACACATCCACAGGATTTTACAGAAAGTAATTGCATGGTCTATATTTCCATAATCACTTTTTTTCATTCTTAAAAAGGTATCTGAAAAGGATTTACTTTGCTAGAATGTTATAATCACTAAATTTGCATTTCAAACACTGCAGAATATCTTAAAAGTGTTTTTTGTGGTGCTTTTTGATTGAGACCACAGTCGAATTATGTCCTTTAGCACTCAATAATTTATGCTTCCAGTTAGCACATTTTCTTAGCTCTTTCACTAATGTTTTATTAGTAGCGTAATAGACATAATTTTTTTCTATTTCCATTAAACAATAACTCCAGGGGCCGGCACGGTGGCTCACGCCTGTAATCCCAGCACTTTGAGAGGCCAAGGCAGGTGGATCACCTGAGGTCAGGAGTTCGAGACCAGCCTGGCCAACATGATGAAACCCTGTCTTTACCAAAAATACAAAAAATAAGCCAGGTGTGGTGGCAGGTGCCTGTAACCCCAGCTACTCAGGAGGCTGAGGCAGGAGAATTGCTTGAACCCGGGAGGCGGAGGTTGCAGTGAGCTGAGACTGTGTCACTGCACTACAGCCTGGGCAACAAGAACGAAACTCCATCTCAAAAAACAAAATGAATAAAAACCAATAACTCCAACTTCCCTTTCCCCTCATCTCCTGGCAACCATCATTCCATTTTTAATCTCTATGATTTTGACCACTCTAAATACCTCATATCAGTAGCATCATATTGTATTTGTCTTTTTGTGACTGGCTTTTTTCACTTAGCCTGATATTACTAAGATTCATCCGTGTTGTAGCATATATCATAATTTTTGTCCTTTTTAAGACCAACAATATTCCATTGTAAGTGTATATCACATTTTGCTTCTCTGTTCATCTGTTGATGGACACTTGGGTTCCTTCCATGTTTTAGCTGTTGTGAATAATGCTGCTATGAACATGCCTGTATAAATAAATCTTTGAGACCCTGCTTTCAGTTACAGTATTTTAGGTATATACCCAGAAGTGGATTACATAGAAACTGTATTTAAATTTTTTTTTTTTTTTTAGATGGGTCTCACTCTGTCACCCAGGCAGGAGTGAAGTGGTGTGATCTCGGCTCACTGCAACCTCCACCTCCCAGATTCAAGTGATTCTCCTTCCTTAGCCTCCTGAGTAGCTGGTATTACAGGTGCCTGCCACCACACCTGGCTAATGCCTGCCACGACACCTGGCTAATTGTTTTGTATTTTTAGTAGAGACAGGGTTTCATTGTGTTGGCCAGGCTGGTCTTGAACTCTTGACCTCAAGTGATCCACCTGCCTTGGCCTCCCAAAGAGCTGGGATAACAGGCGTGAGACCCTGTGCCAGGCCTATTTCAAATTTTTTTAGTAACTGCCATACTGTTTTTTGTAGTGGCTATTTTACATTAGCACTAACAATGCATAAGAGTTTGTTTCACCACATTCTTACCAACAATTATTATTTTCTGTTTTTTTTGTTAGTAGCCATCCTAATGGGTTTGAGGTAGTATCTCATTGTGGTTTTGATTTGCATTTCTTTAATGATTGGTGATGTTGAGCATCTTTTCATGTGCTCATTGGCCTTTCATATGTGTTTTTTTTGATAAATGTCTATTCAGCTCTTTTGCCCCTTTTTGAATGGGTTGTTTGGTTTTTTGTTGTTGAATTTTAGGAGTTCTCTATATTCTGAATCCCTAATTAGATAAATGATTTGCAAATGTTTTCTCCCATCCATTCTGTATGTTGCCTTTGTTGTTGTTTTTTTTTGTTTGTTTGTTTGTTTTAGAGACAAGGTCTCACTCTGCCCAGGCTAGAGTGCAGTGGTACGATCATGGCTCACTGCAGCCTCAGTCTCTTGGCCTCAAGTGATCCTCCTGTCTCAGCTTTCTGAGTAGCTGGGACTAAAGGCACCTGCTACCCTGCCTGGCTAATTTTTAATTTTTCTGTAGCAATGGGGGGTCTCGCTATGCTGCCCAGGCTGGTCTTGAACTCATGTCTTCAAGCAGTTCTCCCATCTCAGCCTTCCAAAGTGGTGGGATTACAGACATGAGCCACTGTGGCCTGTGTGTTTGCTTTTTCTAACTCTGTTGATAGTGCTCATGGATGTGCAAGTTTTTAATTCTTATGAAGTCCAATTTGTCTATTTTTTTCCTTTTAATTTTTGTGGGTACATACTAGGTGTATACATTTATGGGGTACATGAGATATTTTGATTCAGGCATACAGTGCATAATAATCACATCAAGGTAAATAGGGTATCCGTCACCTTAAGCGTTTATTCTTTTTTCATGTTACAAACAATCCAATTATGCTCTTTTAGCTATTTAAAAATGTATAATAAATAATAGTTGACAGTCGTCACCCTGTTAGGCTACCAAATATTAATCTTATTTATTCTATTTAATTATATTTTCAAACTCATTAACCAACCCCACATCTTTCTTATCCCCAGCTACCCTTCCCAGGTTCTGGCAACCAATATTCTACTCTCTGTCTCCATGAATTCAATTTTTGAATTTTTTAGTTCCATCAAATAAGTGACAACATGCAAAGTTTTTTCTTTCTTGTCTTACTTAACATAATGACCTCCAGTTCCACCCATGGTGTTGCAAATGACAGTTCTATTTAAGGCTGAATAGTATTCCACCGTGTACATGTACCATATTTTCTTTTTTGAGACAAGGTCTCACTCTGTCACCCAGGTTGAGTGCATTGGTGTGATCATGGCTCACTGCAGCCTCCATCTCCCAGGCTCAAGCGATCCTCCCATGTCAGCCTCCTGAGTACCTGGTACCACAGGTGTGAGCTGCCATGCCCAGCTAATTTTTGTATTTTTTGGAGAGACAGGGTTTTTTCATCTTACCCAGGTTGATCTCCAGCTCCTGGGCTCAAGTGATGTGCCTGGCTTGGCCTCCCAAAGTGCTTGGATTACAGACATGATCCACTGCACCCAGCCCATATTTTATCCATTCATCTGTTGATGGACACTTAGGTTTCTTCTAAATCATGGCTATTGTGAATAGTGCTGCAATAAGCACAGGATTAAAGATATATCTTTGATATACTGATTTCCTTTCTTTTGGTATATATCTAACAGTGGGATTGCTAGATCATATGGTACTTCTATTTTTAGTTTTTTTGTTGTTGTTGTTTTCGTTGTTTTAGATGGAGTCTCACTGTGTCACCCAGGCTAGAGTGCAGTGTCACAATCTTGCCTCACTGCATCCTCTGCCCAGGTTCGAGCGATTCACCTGCCTCAGCCTCCTGAGTAGCTGGGATTACAGATGCACACTACCCCCCAGCTAATTTTTGTATTTTTAGTAGAGACGGGGTTTCACCATGTTGGTCAGGCTGGTCTCGAACTCCTGACCTTGTGATCCACCCGCCTTGGCCTCCCAAAATGCTGGAATTACAAGCATGAGCCACCACACCCAGCCTATTTTTAGTTTTTTGAGGAACCTACAAACTGTTCTCCATAAGGGTTGTAATAATTTACATTTTCACCAACAGTGTATAAGGGTTCCCTTTTCTCTTCATTCTCGCTAACATTTGTTATCTCCTATCTTTTGGATAAAAGCCATTTTAATTGGGGTGAGATGATATTGTAATTTTGATTTGGATTTCTCTGATGATCAGTGATACTGAGCACCTTTTCATATACCTATTTGCCATTTGTATGTCTTTTTTTGAGAAATGCCTATTCAAATCTCTCAACCATTTTTAAATGGGATAATTAGATTTTTTTCCTATAGAGTTGCTTGAGTTCTTTATATAAACTGGTTATTAATCCCTTGTCAAGTGGATAGTTTGCACATATTTTCTCCCATTCTGTGGATTATCTCTTCACTTTGGTAATTGTTTCCTTTGCTGTGCAAAAGGTTTTTAACTTGATGTGATCCCATTTGTTTATTTTTGCTTTGGTTGCCTGTGCTTGTGGGATATTTTTCAAGAAATCTTTGCCCAGTCCAATGTCCTGGAGAGTCTCCCCAATGTTTTCTTGTAGTAGAGTCATAGTTTGAATTCTTAAAGTCTTTAATCCATTTTGAGTTTATTTTTGTATATGATGAGAAAGAGCTTCATTTATTTGCTTATGGATATCTGGTATTCCCAGCATCATTTTTTGAAGAGACTGCCCTTTCTCCAATTTATGTTCTTGGCACCTTTGTTGAAAATGAATTCACTGTAGATGTGTGGATTTGTTTCTGGGTTCTGTATTCTGTTCCATTGGTCTATGTATCTGTTTTTATGATAGTATTGTGCCGTTTTAGTTACTATATTATAATTTGAAGTGCAGTAATATGATTGTAATGTACAATACTGGAACAAATACATTTCCATATATATAATTTGTATTATAATTTGAAGTGATGTATTATAATTTGAAGTGAAATAATATGATTGTTCCAGTTTTGTACATTGTGCTCAGGGTAGCTTTGGCTATTCTGGGTCTTTTGTGGCTCCATATAAATTTGAGGATTGGTTTTTCTGTTTCTGTGAAGAATTTTGGTAGGGATAGCATTAAGTCTGTAGATTGCTTTGGGTAGTGTGGGCATTTTAACAATAGTGATTCTTCCAATCCATTCATGAACATGGAAAATTTTCTCATTGGTTGTTTTCAATTTATTTCATTAGCGTTTTATAGCTTTTTTTTTTTCTTTGAGACAGAGTCTTGCCCTGTTACTCAGGCAGTGGTACTATCTTGGCTCACTGAAACCTCCACCTCCCAGGTTAAAGTGATTCTCATGCCTCAGCCTCCCAAGTAGCTGGGATTACAGGCATGCACCACCGTGCCTGGCTAATTTTTATATTTTTAGTAGAGACAGGGTTTCACCATATTGGTCAGGCTGGTCTTGAAATCCTGGCCTCAAGTGATCTGCCCACCTCGGCCTCCCTGTGTGCTGGGATTACAGGCATGAGCCACTGCACCCAGCCAGTATTTTATAGTTTTCATTGCAGAAATCTTTCACTTCTTTGGGCAAATTAATTCCTAGGTATTTAATTTTATTTCCAGCTATTGTAAGTGGGATTACTTTCTTTATTCTTTTTCACATTCTTTACTCTTGGCATATAGAAATATCACTGATTTTTATGTAGTAATATTGTATCCTGTAACTACTGAATTTATCAGTTCCAATAGTTTTTTGGTGGAGTCTTTAGGTTTTGTTTCTTTTCAAAAAACCAGCATTTCATTTCCCTGATCTTTTGTATTCCTTCATTGCAATTTCATTGATTTTTGCTCTGATGTTTATTATTTGTTTTCTTCTACTAATTTTGGATTTGGTTTGCTCTTATTTTATTTTTTCTTTTGAGAAGGAGTCTCGCTCCGTTGCCAGGCTGGAGTGGAGTGGCACGATCTTGGCTTACTACAACTTCTACCTCCTGGGTTCAAGCAATTCCCCTGCCTCAGCCTCCTGAGTAGCTGGGATTACAGGCATGTGCCACCACACCCAGCTAATTTTTGCATTTTTAGTAGAGGTGGGGTTTCACCCTGTTGGCCAGGATGGTCTCAATCTCTTGATCTCGTGATCTGCCCACCTCGGTCTCCCAAAGTACTGGGATCACAGGCGTGAGCCACCATGCTGGCCTCTAGTTCTTTTAGATGGACCATTGTTTGTTTTTCTGTTTTTTTGATGTAGGTGCTTATAGCTATAAAATGTCCTTTTAGTACTGCTTTTGCTGTATCCCATGGGTTTTGATATGTTTTGTTTTCGTTATAATTTTTTTATTTTTTTTTGACAGAGTCTTGCTCTGTTGCCCTAGGCTGGAGTACAGTGGCGTGATCTTGGCTCACTGCAACCTCCACCTCCTGGGTTCAAGCAATTCTCCTGCCTCAGCCTCCTGAATAGCTGGGATTACAGGCACATGCCACCATGTCTGGCTAATTTTTATAGTTTTAGTAGAGACAGGGTTTCGCTGTGTTGGCCAGGCTGGCCCTGAACTCCTGAACACAGGTGATCTGCCCACCTCAGCCTCCCAAAATGGTGAAATTACAGGTGTGACCCACCGCGCCCGGCCTTCATTATCATTTGATTCAAGAAATTTTTAAATTTCTTTTTTAATCTCTTTATTGACTCATTGGTCATTGAGGAACACATTGTTTACTTTCCATGTGTTTGTATAGTTTCCAAGATTCCTCTTGTTATTGATTTCTAGTTGTATTCCATTGTAGTCAGAGAAGGTATTTGATGTAATTTTGAAATTTTTAAGACTTGTTTTGTGACCTAACATATGGTCTATCCTTGAGAATGATCCATGTACTGAGGAGAAGAATGTGTATTCTGCAGCCATTGGTTGAAATTTTCTATGAATATCCTAGGTTCATTGGGTCTAAGTACAGATAAAGTCCAATGTTACTTCATTGATTTTCTGTCTGGAAGATCTGTCCAGTGCTGAAAGTGGGGTGTTGACACCTCCAGCTATTGTTGTATTGGGATCTATCTATCTCTTTAGCTCTAGCTCTAATGGCTCTGTATATCTTGGTGTGCCAGTGTTGGTTGCATATATATTTATAATTGTTATATCCTCTTGCTGAATTGACTATTCAAATAGTCTATATATTTTATTTATTATATTCCTTAAATCTCATTTATTTTATAATTCCTTCCCACCCGTTTTTTTCCATGCCATTGATTTGTTGGGAAGACCAAGTGATTTATTCTATAGTATATTCCATATTCTGGATTTGTCTCCTACATTATTCTTGGTTATAAAATCTTCAGCTCAACTTTACTGTCATAGGAAGTTGGGTAATAATTTATCCTTTTATTTATTTATTTATTTATTTAACAAAGACAGGGTCTCGCTCTGTCACCCAGGCTGGAGCGTAGTGGCACACTGTTAAGGCTCACTGTAACTGTAAACTCCTGGGCTCAAGTGACCCTCCTGTTGCGTGTTACAATGCCCAGCTGATTTTTACTTTTTTTTTTGTGGAGGTGATATCTCACTATGTTTCCCAGGCTGGTCTCAAACTCCTGGCCTCAAGTGATCCTTCCACCTTAGCCTCCCAAAGTGCTGGGATTATAGGCATAAGCCATCATGCCTGCCTTTTCCTTCTGTTATGTAAGCCTCTTAACTAGCCATAATTATGAACAAAGCTTGTACTATTGTTAATGTGGAAAAAATAGGCATAAAGTATTGATTGATCTCAAGAAATTACCTAGGTGTTAGGGATTGTAGTACATTCCTAATGTTGGCCTTTCTTTTTTTTTAAATGTGCCTTTTCTCCTACAAGATAAAAAATAATAATAAGAAAAAAATTTTGTTGGTTAAGGTTCTAATTTAATTTGACTCAGCTTTGTTTAAGTTTTCCCACCAGTATATGCATGAATACATTGCACTTATGTAGAATAGGATAGAGGCTGTTTAACCAGATTTGTGTGGTGCCAGGCACAGATAGATACGCATTGTCTTTTGATGAGTTGTGTCATATTTTGAGGTTGTAAGCTTTTAGAAGTTAGGAGTCTATTTAATGTTCTTTATGTAGTAGCTTGAAAATGGTGAATAATGACTTCTAAATAATGTTTCCTTAAACACTTTTGACTAAATCATGTTAAAGTAACGTGAAATTAAGACCTAAATTTACAAATGTTGATAGTTATGTCTTCTTGTGAAATGTTTTGATAATTTGACATTTTAAATTTTGAAATGACAATAATAATGTGATTCTATTTTTCTCCTTGTAAATCAATAGACATCAAAATTTACAAGCTCTTCGGATATTCCAGTAGAATTTATAAGAAGAAATGTTAAACTACGTGGACGATTACGCCGAATAACTGAGAATGGTTTAGAAATTGAACATGTACCTATTACTTTACCTGTTATAGCATCATTGAGAAGTAAGTAAGGTACAAGATTAATGAAACTAAGTAACTATTGTGGTATTCTTTTATTAGATGTTATTTATAAAATAGTAAAAAAAAGTCATTTTAATTCCTAATAACTCCATTGTCTATGAGAAAGTCTCAATTTTTGGCCTTATACATAAGGAGGTACTTAATTTGGCTCAGATTTCCTTTCTTCCTTTGCTCTTTTTTAAATTCAACCATTCAATCATTCATACAAACATTCAGTCATTCATTTCACAAATGTTGAGTACCTGCTGTGGTCTGGGACCTACCTAAGCTAATGGTACAATGTTGGGTAAAACAAACAAAGCCCCTTTAACCCTTGAAGCTTACAGTTTAGGTAGAAGATAGACAACAAGCAAATGAAAAGTTTTCCTAAGAGCTATGAAGAAAAGAAGCAGGATAGTAGGATAATTTTGGGGGGTTTTGGGGGTGGCAATAATGGAAACTATACATATAGAGTAGTCAGAAAAGGCCTCACTGAGGAATTGCTATTTAATCAGGGACCTGAATAATTAAGAGAAGGCTAGCTAGGAAGAGCATAGGTGAGAAAGAGCATGGTGCTTTTGACAGGACATACCAAGACTCCTGTGTCTAAGGCTCAGGAAGGAAGGGTGTAAGACAGGGTATCCAATCTTTTGTCTGGGCCACACTGGACGAAGAAAAATTTTCTTGGGCGACACATTAAATACACTAACAATAGCTAATGAGCAAAAAAAGGAAATAATTCTCATAATGCTTTAAGAAAGTTTACAAATTTGTGTTGGGACATATTCGAAGTCATCTTGGGCTGCATTTGGCATTTGGTAAGATACACCAAAGGAGATTGGAGAGATGGGCAGGAGCCAGCTCTTTCCTGCTGCAGTTCCCATTTCTTCTTGCTTCACATCAAAGCCCCCAGTCACACAGACCCTCCTGATGCTTATGTGCATTCTTGTAACCCTGGGCCTGGCTCTTTGCTTGGTGTGTCTTGGCCTCTGTTGAACATCATTTGATTATTTAGGATCCAGCTCAACTGTTAGCTCTTTTGTGAAGCTTCCTTAACTGCCAAGCTGAATTAGCCTCTTTCTTTGCCATATCCCACAAAAATTTATGATACACTGCAATTATAGTTTGTATTTACCTTTTTCTGTTATTATTATATATTTAGGTTTATATTTCTCACTGAAATATGAGCTCCTGATGGGCAAGGATTTTTTCCTTTTTATCTTTGTATTTGAAGTTCCTAGAAAAATACTTACAGGCCAATAGAGACTTCGTAAAATTTGACAAATGGATTAATTTAGTTCTGTTTATGGCTCTTCTTAATATTATTCTGATTTTATGAAGAAAGGAGTTTTTGCTTTTTTAAAATCCCAAGATGAACAAATATCAGGTTGTTCAAGAAGGTATAACTGTAAAGGAACAAGATTGATTTTTTCCCCCAGACATACTTGATAAAATTAGTTCTTTTAATAAACCAAAGAGAACTTAACAGTTTTAATGAGTGTTGCTCCCTAAAGAGAGATTACCAAAGATGGCTTTTTTGGGCCACTTCAGCTCTAGGCAGTATTTACACTAAACAAGTCCTTTAGGTTCTCAGTTGTTATAATAATTTAAATCTCTCCTATCTGATAGTAATGGCTCGTTAGACCTTAGCCAGCCAGATCATCACTTGTGATTGTCCAGGCTATGCATTGCATGACTACAGGGGTGATATTTAATAGAAATCTGCCTCCTGAAATCATGCAGTGCCACAGCGCTGTAATTGCCATATATGATTTTTATTATTAATGGGTCTCACAACAAATAATAACGTGTTTATGTAATTTGGTACATAGAATTTTAGAGCTTAAAGGAACCTTAGAAGGCCTTAAATTCCCACTTTACTATTCTCCTCCACTTATTTTAATATTTTCTATGGAGATTAAATGCCATCTAGCTAATAATGATGAAATCAAAGCTAGAAAACAGATTTTCCATCACTCAGTTCAGAACTGCATGTTCTATAGACATATAGAAGTTAAAGAAACAGATGGTAAATGTCTTATACCTCTCAATAGATATTAGCCACTACAGATGTCATGATAGTACTAATGCCTGTTTTATGACTGACATAAACTGCTTATGTGAAAAGATCACTTTGCACTTCCAGACATGAAATCTATTTACCTGTAAAATTGTTTTCGAGCTAGAAAGTTGCTACCCAAACCATTTTGAATGATATGTTAAGTTGCTAGAGCATAGTCTTCATTTTAAAATAGGTAATTAGAAGCTCCTTACGTTCCTTTCACTATTACTACTTCTTGGCTTATATAACAAAAATAGATATTTATTCTATTTCTGAGGAAGGCTAAGACCCAGGTCCTAAAAATGGAGGTCATTCTTACCAAGAAGGTTTGGTTCGAATGACTTGACATAGTAGCAGAGGCTGCATGGTGTAGTAGAACACAGATTGGTGTGTGGAGCTGTGTTCTGTTTCTACTTTTGGTCTGTGGTTGTTCCTACCACCAT
>NW_016107340.1:5523876-5526806 GCF_001604975.1 Cebus imitator | reverse complement strand
TTTTTGAGATAGGGTCTTGCTCTGTTGCCAGGCTGGAGTACAGTGGCATGATCTTGGGTCACTGCAACTGCCACCTCCCGGGCTCAAGCGATTCTCCTGCCTCAGCCTCCCGAGTAGCTGGAACTACAGGTTCATGCCACCAGGCCCAGCTAATTTTTTCATTTTTTTTTCCCAGCGAATTTTTGTATTTTTAGTAGAGATGGGGTTTCGCCATGTTGGCCAGATTGGTCTCAAACTCTTGACTTCGGGATGTGCCTGCCTCGGCCTCCCAAAGTGGTAGGATTACAGGCGTGAGCCACCACGCCCGGCCTGGAGAGTTATAAGATTTCTAAGACTCCTTTCTCATGACAATTCTGTGCCACCTGTCCCTTCTGCAGTCTTATTTTTGGTGTGTATGAGTGAGGAGGCAGACACACATATACACACGCAGACACACATACACACACACACACACACACATACACACACACAAGCACACACATGCACAGAGCCTAAAAATTTTATGAAGTAAAACATTTAGAATAGTTCATTCTTTCAGATATTACTGAATACCTGTGCTATTGTTTCAGTCTCAGTACAGCGGCAAACAAAAATGGGCACATGCCTGCAGTAGTCATAAAACCTGCAGTCTAGTGAGGAAATTTTCAAAGTTTCTCTTATCCCTAATGGTAAAAAAAAAAAAAAAAAAAAAAAAAAAAAATTGTGACATAGGCGTAGATGATTCTGCTGTCATACAACTTCAGTGTGTCTCATGAAGTTGTGCATTGTCATAAATCCACTTATAGTATTTTATAGATCTAGAGTTGTTTACAAAAAATCAGTTTTTGTTTGATGTCCTATTTCTCTAAAAACCTTAAAAATGTTTAGTCACAAAGTTTCCCACCCATCTCATGAGGCAGAAATATAACAGACTCCCTAGTGGGGGTTTGCTCCAGTATTCATCTCATGTTTGTAGTTTTTCTAGATAATCATGATCTTTCCTTTACTTGACATAGTCACTCTCTACTTCCTTCTGCTTCTCTATTTATTGGAAACATCTAAGTCTCACCTTATCTTTATTGATTGATTTTGGACTGAGTCTTGCTCTGTCACCCAGGCTGGAGTGCAGTGGCATGATCATGGCTCACTTGCAGCCTCCACCTTTCAGGCTGAAGCAGTCCTCTTGCCTCAGCCTCCTAAGCAGCTAGGACTACAGGAGTGCATCATCATGGCTGCTAATTTTTAAGTTTATTTATTGTAGAAATAGGGTCTCACTGTATTGCCCAGCCCTTTTAAACTTCTGGGTTCAAGCCATCGGCCCACCTCTACCCCTCAAAGTGCTGGGATTATAGGCTGAGCCACTGCACCTGGCCAAGTTCTACCTTTTTGGCAGAGTACTCTTGGCCTACTCCATTGGAGCCTAAGTTGTTCTCCCCTCCTAACCAGCATCTACTGTGTCATCCATCTGTTTTGAATTGGGCTTTATTTACTTATTTTTGATGCTTATATAAAAGATTTATTGAAGGGCTGAGAAGATAGGGGGATTCACATCGCAGTAACATAAAACTAAAAAATTCACAGATTAGAAATCAAAGACCAGGTGTAGTGGCTCATGCCCATAATTCTAGCACTTTGAGAGGCTGAAACAGGAGGATGCCTTGAGCCCAAGAGTTTGAGACTAGCTCTGGCAACATTGTGAGACCCTGTCTTCTATAAAAAAATTTTAAAAATTAGCGATGCCTTGTACCTGTAATCCAGCACTTTGGGAGGCTAAAGCGGGTAGATCGCTTGAGTCCAGGAGTTTGAGACTAGCCCAGCTACATGGTGAAACTCTCTCTCTACAAAAAACACAAAGATTAGCTGGGTGTGGTGGCATGGGACTGTAGTCCCAGATATTTGGGAAGCTGAGGCAAAAGGATTGCTTGAGCCCAGGAAGCAAAGGTTGCAGTGAGCCAAGATCATGCCACTGCACTCCGGCCTGGGTGACAGAGTGAGACCTGATTTTAAAAAACAGACAAAGAAACAAATAAATTAGCTGGGCGTGATGACGTGTGCCTGTTGTCCTGGCTACACGTGAGGCTGAGGTAGAAGGATTGCTTGAGACTGGGAGGTCGAGGCTACAGTGAGCTGTGATCATGCCACTACACTCCAGCCTGGGTGGCAGAGCAAAACCATGTCTCAATACACACACACACACACACACACACAAACACACACACACACGTGCGTACACACACACATACACACATGGAGGTTGAGGCTACAGTGAGCTGTGATCATGCCACTGTACTCCAGCCTGGGTGGCAGAGCAAAACCATGTCTCAACACACACATGCGCACACGCACACATACACACTGGGAGGTTGAGGCTACAGTGAGCTGTGATCACACCACTGCACTCCAGTCTGGGTGGCAGATCAAAAACCATGTCTCAACACACACACACACACACACACACACACACGCATGCATGCACGCACACCACACACACTGGTTCACGCCTGTAATCCCAGCACTTTGGGAGGCTGCGGTGGGCAGATAACTTGAGGTCAGGAGTTCAAGACCAGCCTGGCAAATATGGTGAAACCCCCTTTCTACTAAATATACAAAATTAACCGGGTGTGGTGGCGGGGGTGTGGTGACATGTCCTTGTAATTCCAGCTACTCAGGAGGCTGAGGTAGCAGAATCATTTGAGGCAGAGATTGCAGTGAGCCAGGATTACACTACTGCACTCCAGCCTGGGTAACAAGAAATAAACTTACATCTTAAAAAAATAAAAGCAACACTTGCTTTTTCAAAAAAGCAATTTGTTTCTGGAAGATTTATTTTTAAAAGCTTACTGATGCCGGGCGCGGTGGCTCAAGCCTGTAATCCCAGCACTTTGGGAGGCCGAGGCGGGTGGATCATGAGGTCAAGAGATCGAGACCATCCTGGTCAACATGGTGAAACC
>NW_016107340.1:5522495-5523594 GCF_001604975.1 Cebus imitator | reverse complement strand
GCTTACTGATTACATTATATTTTACATATTCAATGGGAAATTTGCTAATTTAAAGGAAATATAATGACCTTTGTCAAGTAAAGAATTAGGACATTAATACGTTGTTAGATTAATGGACCATCCACTTGAAGTTTTTGGTTCCCAAAGCTTTGGTCTCTAAAGACTGTGGGATCAACACAGGATATTTTGGTTCTGCTTTACCAGCCAGAGACTCCACAGCTGGCAATGCCCCTGTCTGGACCTTGCTTGGTCCTGGGCTTGCCTCAGGAGGTACCCTACCCACTTGGCCCCAGGAACTGTACTTGGCTTGCATCCTGGTTGGTATCCTGTGCTCATTTACACTCCCCATTCAGCGGGTCCTGATTCTTGTCCCACATCCAAGAAAAATGAGGTTAGCTCACTACTAGTGGGTGAGCAAGGCAAAGTTTTATTGAGTGACAAAACAGCTCTCAGCAGAGAGGGTATCTGACTTGGGCAACTCCACCTGAAGTTGGTAGTCCCCTGCCTGAAGACATGCAGTCTTGAAGTGTGGCTGAGTTTGGGTCTTTTTAGGCTCAGAATGGGGGAGTGCATGCTGATTGGTTTGTGAGTATGCAAAAAAGTCTTAAAAAAAAAAGGGCACCATTAAAAAATGGGCACGACAATGCAAAAACCAATTAGGAAAGGGTAGGTATATATAAAAGAGGTGAAGGGTGGGGATCAATCAGAGGAAAGAGTGCCAAACAAGAAGAGAGGCTCTCTATCCAGTCCAAGGATTTATCTGAGACGTGTAGCTTGGTTTTCAGATTTTAAACTGTCTTTGGTTTGAAGGTCAGATTTCACCAGGTACCTGCCCCTTATTGGCCTGGGAGTTTGGCTGCCTCCTGCTGCTACCAGGATGTCTTACTGGAAGAGGATTGGTGGTGTTGGCAACATTAAAGGATTGGAGAAAGACCTCAGAGTTTTCAGGCTTTCTGTAACTCATTATGTACTAATGATTTGACATCATTTAATCTTTGTTGGATGTACAGCCTCAATCTAATTTGTGTATTTGCTTACTGTAATGCAGAGTTTTTGCTAAAAGTATGATCATTCTACAAATACCTTTTTTGTCGTCGTC
>NW_016107340.1:5517138-5518350 GCF_001604975.1 Cebus imitator | reverse complement strand
TTGAGACAGAGTCTCGCTCTATTGCCCAGGCTGGAGTGCAGTGGTGCGATCTTGGCTCACTGCAGCCTCCACCTCCCAGGTTCAAGTGATTCTCATGCCTCAGCCTCACAAGTAGCTGGGATTACAGGCACACACCACTACAGCCAGCTAATTTTTGTATTTTTGTTTGTTTGTTTGTTTTTTTGAGAGTTTCACTCTTGTTGCCAAGGCTGGAGTGCAATGGCACCATCTCAGCTCACTGTAGCCTCCACCTCTCAGGTTCAAGCAATTCTCCTGCTTCAGCCTCCCAAGTAGCTGGGATTACAGGCATGTGCCAGCATGCCTGATTAATTTTGTATTTTTAGTAGAAACAGAGTTTCACAATGTTGGTCAGGCTAGTCTCGAATTCCTAACCTCAGGTGATCCACCCACCTTGGGCTCCCAAAGTGCTGGGATTACAGTCATAAGCCATCACACCTGGCTTTATAAAATTTTTGTGTTTTTAGTAGAGATGGGGTTTTACGCTGTTGGCCAGACTGGTCTTGAACTCCTGACCTTAGGTAATCCACCCGCCTCGGCCTCCCAAGGTACTGGGATTACATGTGTGAGTCATTGCACCCAGCCTTCTTATTTGTTTTGAGACAAGTTCTTGCTCTGGTGCCTAGGCTTGAGTGTAGTAGTGCAATCACTTATACTTGTTTTTTTTTTTTTTTTTTTTCAGATGAAGTCTCAGTCACCCAGGCTGGAGTGCAGTGGTGTGATCTCGGCTCACTGCAACTTCTGCCTCCTGGGTTCAAACGATTCTCCTGCCTCAGCCTCCCAAGTAGCTTGGACTACAGGCACCCGCCACCACACGCATCTAATTTTTTTAATATGTATATTTTTAGTAAAGATGGGGTTTCACCAAGTTGGCCAGGCTGATCTGGAACTCCTGACCTCAGGTGATCCACCCACCTCGGCCTCCCAAAGTGTTGGGATTACAGGTGTGAACCACGGCACCTGGCCACTAAGCCTTTTGATGCTTCTCAACTAAAATTCTAGGACAGGTTTTAAGAAGCCCATATCCTAAAGAAATTTTTATTTTTTAAATCAAATAATATAACAGTGTTCTAGAATATCTCCGTGAACTAAAGTATTGTTTCTTTCCTGAAGAATAGATGAATTTAACTTTATATTTTCAACCACTATATAAGAGCTTAATGTATGTTAAATGTATAGTTTCTTAAGACACTG
>NW_016107340.1:5505508-5516977 GCF_001604975.1 Cebus imitator | reverse complement strand
ATAAACTTTTTCTAAAATAAAATCTTGTTATTAAAGTTAAATTGGTTAAAATTCTATCAAGGGTTTGAGTAAACAGGTCTTCTTCATATTATGCTACTTAGATATAAATTGATAAAATCTTGTCTAGAAGTTAGTTTTGCGTAATGTATAAGCCTAACAGTATTGATGTAGATCAATATTTGTTGAGATGGGAAGATATCTTTAATAAGTTAAATGAAAAACAGCTTCTGTGGTTATTTTGGTGGTGATAGCCCATATTCCGAAACTGAAGGTCTGTAGCTTTATGTGTGTATGTATAAAAATACACATGGGAGGTTGAAAAAAGAAGATTAAATAGGTAAATCACACTTCCTATTCTAAAGCTTAGTGAAATGATTTTTGAAAGCTGGACGCATCAACTCACCCTGTAATCCCAGAATTTTGGGAGGCTGAGGTGGGTGGATCACCTGAATCCAGGGGTTCGAGATCAGCCTGGCCAACATGGCAAGACCCTGTCTCTACTAAAAATGCAAAAATTAGCTGGGCATGGTGGCGCATGCCTATGATTCCAGCTACTCAGGATCCTGAGGCAGGAGAATTGCTTGATTTGGGAGGCAGAGATTGCAGTGAGCCGAGATTGCTCCACTGCACTCCAGCCTGGGTGACAGAGTGAGACTCTGTCTCAAAAGAAAAAAAAAAAAAGAGATGGGTTTTTGAAATTACTCTGTTATATATATTTGTATTGTTTTAAAAGAAAACTTGAATATAGAAATAAATGGGTCTACATTTAGAGAGACTATTTATAAATAAACATATTTGTTTTTTCGAGGCCAAATGACTTTGGAATTTGCTTTTACAACATGCTGTTAAAGCTGAACGTTTTTCTACCTAACCTTTTTAGAGGAGCCACATGGTGCTTTGCTGGTTAAGTTGGCCGGAGTAGAACTCACTGAAACTGGGAAGGCATGGTTACAAAAAGAGCTAAAACCTTCCCAATTACTATGGTTCCAACTTCTTGGAAAGGAGAATTCAGCACTCTTTTGCTATCTTTTGGTGAATAAGGTAAGCAGTGTGAAGACATAACTAGCAATATCTTATTCTATTATTTATATGTAAACACTTATTTCGTTAGAACTTTGGATATATAATGGGACTGAATTTTTTTTGCCTTTTTAAACTTATACTGAGAGTGATTATGCATATAGAACCAGGTGTTTTATATACAAATTTCATTTTAGTTGTATATGTAATATATGTTCATTAGAGAAAAAGTAGAAAATTTTAAAAACTTCAAATTATTATTAATTATTATTATTTCTTGAAACCGAGTCTTGCTCTGTTGTCCAGGCTGGAGTGCAGTAGCATGATTTTGGCTCACTGCACCCTCTGCCTCCCAGATTTAAGTGATTCTCCTGCCCTAGTCTCCTGAGCAGCTGGGACTACAGGTGCATGCCACCATGCCTGGCTAATTTTTTTTTTATTTTAATTTTTTAATTTTTAGTACAGATGAGGTTTCGTCATGTTGGACAGGCTGGATTCGAACTCCTGACCTCAGGTGATCTGCCTACCTCAGCTTCCTAAAGTGCTGCTACTACAGACATGAGCCACTGTGCCTGGCCATAAACTTCAAATTATTAATGACTCTGAATATTGCCAATTTAGGGAGTATCATATATGTTTATTTATGTATGGGTATATTAAACATGCTTGTTACTAGAAACCACTTGTTGAGTGAGACTTGTCAGCTGGAAACTACAAAGAGTAAGGGTATTTTCTAAGGGTTTGCTCAGTCTGGTCCAACATGTTGTTGATAGTTCTGTGTTAGTGTATAAATCTTTGAACTGTAAAGTTGAACATTGTTAAGTACTAGTTCTGATCAGTGGTGAGTCATCTAAAGATGTTGCCTCAGAGTTTTCTTAACCTTTATGATTGGCCATAGCCATTGTATAACTGGAAATGACAGTTTCATCTTTGTTGCTGAATCGCTGTCCTGAACCCCTGGATGTGCCTTACTCCAGATTTCTTTGGTGGGCCATCAGATAGGTTTTCATACCTTGACCACTTTTCTGATATTCAGCTCTTAAAATTATACTTATGAGCTGAGTGCAGTCGCTTGTGTCTGTAATCCCATCAGCTCAGGAGGCTGAGATGGGAGGAATGCTTCAGCCTACACAGTCAAGACTGCAGTGAGCTATGATCGCACCACTGTACTGCAACCTGGGTGACAGAGTAAGACCTGTCTTTTAAATAAAATAAGATGATTAGAAACTTAACCGTTTTAATTCTTAAAAGCGTTTTGAATTATTAATAGAAATCTTAATGAAATTCATTAATTTCTGCTTATCCAGATGATATTCAGTACTTTCAAAATAAGAATTATTGAAGTATCTTATATTTTAAAAGTAAGTTAATATGGGAGGCTGAGGCAGGAGAATTGCTTGAACCCGGGAGGCGGAGTTTGCAGTGAGCTGAGATGGTGCCATATTGCACTTCAGCTTGGGCAACAAGAGCAAAACTCTGTCTCAAANAAAAAAAAAAAAAAAGTAACTTAATAAAGGCTGGGCACAGTGGCTCATGCCTGTAATCCCAGCACTTTATGAGGCTGAGGCCGGCAGATCATTTGAGGTGAGGAGTTCGAGACCAACTTGGTGAAACCCTGTCACTACTAAAAATACAAAAATTAGCTGGACATGGATGTGGACACTTGTAATCTCAGCTACTCAGGAGGCTGAGACAAGAGAATCACTTGAACCCTAGAGGCTGAGGCTGCAGTGAGCCGAGATTGTACCACTGCACTCCAGCCTGGGTGACAGAGTGAGACCTCGTTTCAAAAAAAAAAACCCAAAAACAAAGGTAGTTAATATGAAGTTGTAGAAAACATCCCAAAGGCCTATAAAAATATCAGCTTTTAAGTTGAAGAGTATAATTACCAAAAAAGGAGATGATTATCATGATGATAAAGATAGCAATTATGTGTATTTTGAGGGTCAACATATGCCCACTGAGCTAAGGTGCCATGCTCATATTGATGTCATTTATCTTCAGAACCATTTTACAGAGTTATTGCTTTTATTCCCACTTTCAGGTGGGACTTTTAGGGAAACTGATTGTCTTGGTCAGGGTATCCAGGAAGAAGAGCCTGTATCCAAGCCCAACTCTTCCTGGATCCTGAGCCTACATTTCATCTTATAAGCATATCTTTGTTTTATCTTGCTTCCTAAGCCACCAAACTATGCTATACACATAGAGTGATAATTTACTTCTCTGGTTTGAATTTTGCTAATGTGAGGTTGAATTTTAATTATTATGAGTTTGGTTCAAGGGAATGAGCTTATAAGATTTGAAAGATTTAGAAAAATATAATTGCTTTATAACTGTTATTTGCTAAGTCCTTATCATGTACTAAAATTTTCTGAATTTGAAGGAACAAAGTCTTACAAAAAAAGATTAAAATCCCACAAGAGGGATTTAATCTTTAAAAGAACAAAAAGATTAAAATCCCACAAGGGGCCGGGCGTGGTGGCTCACGCCTATAATCCAGGCACTTTGGAGGCCAAGGTGGGCGGATCACCTGAAGTCGGGAGTTCAAGACCAGCCTGACCAACATGGTGAAAACCTGTCTTTAAAAAAAAAAAAATCCCACAAGGATTGAAGAAATATCTAGGCAAGATCTCCTTTATACAGTGAATTAGTGAAAAAAAAAAAAAAATCCCATTTATCTGGTTTCATTGAGAAGTGAGGTATTCCATGAATGAAATTTCCTGTAGGAGGAAGACTCAATGGCCGAGACTATGTTAATTACTTTGAGGAAAGTCTTTTAAAAATGTATTTATGTGCCAATGCTGTCCAAAACACTGGAATTCTGAACCTAATTTAACAGTTCAGTGATGATTCATTTTGCATCTGGCTACTTTTAGTTTAGTTTCTCTTTATCTCTTAGTTTCTTTTCTGTGACCTGCTGTCACTGTGGCTATCTTGTGTGTCCCACCTCCGCTCCACAGAACCAAGAACAGACCAAAAACACACTTTTTGTACTTTATTACTTCCTCACCTCTTCAGGTTAGGAGAACAGTGAGTCTGTGGAGAATTCCATGTTATAAAAGAGTCACCTGATTTTGAGCAAGGATGTCTTCTAGTAATAAAAATCCTTACATTTAGCAAGAGCTGTTTTTGGGGACCCTTGGGGACCATTTTTGCCTTTTCTTTGGAGGACTAAAATTGCTGAATGACTGATTTTTGAGGTAAATGTGTGATGGGTACAACAACATTTATCTTAAATAATTGGTTTGTATTATTTTTAAATTCAAGGGTAGATATTTCAATGTGAATCTGAATGAAGAAATTTTGAGAAGAGGCCTTGGCAAAACTGTTCTTGTTAAAGGGCTTAAATATGATTCTAAAATCTATTGGACAATTCACAGAAACTTACTTAAAGCTGAATTAGCAGCCGTAAAAAAAGGAGAAGGAATATGGAAGGAAGACTCTGAAAAAGAAAGTTATCTGGAAAAATTCAAAGATTCCTGGAGAGAAATATGGAAAAGGGACAGTTTTTCAAAAACAACAGGATCAGATTTCAATTTGAAAAAAGAAAGGTATTATGACAAACTTAGAAGGACTTATGAAATATGGAAAGACAACATGAACAACTACTCCTTAATACTGAAGTTCAGAGAACTTGTAAGTCGCATACACTTTCGTAGAAAAGGGTGAAATATTCAAGAGATCTAGAGGTAACCTTCTCCAAAGAGTAAAATATGTAAGTATGTGGACGTTTTTCATTGACTCAGAATGGAAGTTTTACCAGCTGATCAAAGTATTAGTCTAATGGTATTTAAGTATTAAAAAGAGATGATTATTATAAGTATAATGTCAGAATTAATTTAAACAAATTATAATTAATGTAATATGTTTTTAGGGAAAATGAAACACTTTATAAGAAGTTACTAGGCTGAATGATTTATATATGTAGTGCTAATGTGCAAAGAGAAAGTTTAATTCTTGACCACTGTGTTGTTTTTAGTTATTTTGGCAGCCATATTGAATTTTTTTTTATTTTTGGAGATGGAGTTTTTCTTGTTGTCGCCCAGGCTGGAGTGCAGTGGTGCGATCTCTGCTCACTGCAACCTCCGCCTCCTGGGTTCAAGTGATTCTCCTTCCTCAGCCTCCCAAGTAGCTGGAATTACAAGTATGTGCTACAATGCCTGGCTAATTTTTGTATTGCCATATTGAATTTTTATTTAAAGAAGATATATGTTTATTTTTTCCAGTTTTATTACCTTTCATTATTTATAATAAAGGAATTCTTTATGCTTCATGTCTAAAGTGGCTTTTTTTCTTCTAACTGCTTTCTAATTGCTTGCGAATTTGGGGGCTGCGCCTCTTAGACCATTCCTTGTAATAAAGAATGGCTAATTTCTACCTGATGTTAGATGAGGAGGCTAATCCAGAGAACAAAAACAATGTACTAGCTGGGCAAAATGGCTCACACCTGTAATCCCAGCACTTTGGGAGGCTGAGGCAGACAGATCACTTGAGGTCAGGAGTTTGAGATCCATAACCAGCCTGGCCAACATGGTGAAACCCTATCTCTACTTAAAATACAAAATTAGCCAGATGTGGTGGCTCACACCTGTAATATCTTGGTGTGAGCTACTTGGGAGGCTAAGGCAGGAGAATTGCTTGAACCTGGGAGGTGGAGGTTACAGTGAGCTGAGATCATGCCACTGCACTCCAGCCTGGGTGACAGAGTGAGGCTTCATCTCAAAAACAAACAAACACAAACAAAACAAAGTATACTGAGGATGGCAGCACAGAGGATAGAAAAACAGATGCCTTATGACATTGTTGAGCCCTTGAAGTAGCCAGTGCTTGAACTGCCTTGCTTCCCTATTTCTTTTTGTATGAGATAGCAATGTAAAACAAAATTTAAAGCCAATTTAAGTTGGTTCTAGGATTTGACACACACAAACTTGCTGATAAAATCATCTTGACAATGAGAGCTGTTTCTCCAGGCCAGCAATAATCCATCCACAAAGTCTACACAAATTTTTTTTAATGGTTTATGATACTGAGAAAAGTCGGATTTATCTAGTCCTGATAGTTGACTCCTGTTAGAATCAATAGCACAGAATAAGAAGTATACTACTGCTGCTGCCTGACTCCTTAGAACATAAGAAAATGGATTCTGCAACCTTTAGAAATTAAACATTCATTTTTAATGAGGTCCCAAATATTCCAAAGATTTTGTGTGTGAATGTGGTTTTATTTTATTACCTTTCTTTGGGATAGGATAGGAAGTCACATCCTAGTTTTTATTTCCTGGTTTCTATGCTTCAACAGCTTTTTGTTTTAAGGGGATGTTTTATTTTTATTTACAGGGAAGTTAACGGAGTGTATTTAAACTAGTTTGTGGCAAGCTCTTGAGCCTTTTTCTTTTCCAATTTGGCATTGTGAATTACAGAATTTGGACCTAAGTCATTGTCTCCCAGTGATGTCAGATCTCATCATAGTTATCACTTTAGTTAGTTCTGATGGACTCTACCAGCTCAGCCAGCATACCACTATTTTCTAGTTAAGCCATATGAAAGTGAGACTGAGGTAGATCATTCTGTGACCTGATCTTTTTTATTATTATTATTTTATTTAATTAATTTATTTTTTAAAAGCCTACAGCACCCGATAGTCCCAGACAGTCTCCCATCCAAGTACTAACCAGGCCCAACCCTGTTTAGCTTCTGAGATCAGACAAGATTGGGCCTGTGACCTGATCTATCCTTTCCCTTGATGATGTAGTAGGAAAACCTGATTTTATGGACAAGGAGAGCAGTACTAAATTTAGATCAAGGGGTCTCCTCTAATGTGCAGTCACCATTACTGACTATTCTTGTTCTCCACTTAGGTGATGGCAGTATTAACACCTACTTGAAGATCATGTGGTCTCTGGGTGGAGAATTTCCATTGGCCAGCAGCTTTTTTTGGGCCAGCATTCACTTTTTAGCTTTGTCTCTGGTCAGTATTGTAGACCAGCTTGTTGGATAACCCAAGGGCAAGCTGAACTGCATAATTTGACAAAAGCTAGATCTTTGTCACTGGGATGGTTATAACGGCCATCTGAAAAGTAAAAAAGTTCCTATTAGGCTGAATATCTGACCAAAGCCCATGCTCTTTGCCTTTCTTACATAGAGGATTTACTAATTCTTGGTCTTGTTGGGGCTCAGAACATGACACCCCAAAATGTGGCGCCTTGGCTCACTGAGCATTTTAAGTTAAAGGAAATTAAGAACACTGCAGAAGCAGTGTTGAAGCAGGCCATACAAGAGTTCTCTGACCTGCCTCTCTTGAAAGTAGGTGTGAAGACCCTCATTTCAGAGGGAGCCTGCTCTATACCCAGAGGCCAAGAAGAATCTGAACAAATTGGCCTTATTCCCCCAAGTTTGTTTGTTTGTTTATTTATGTATTTATGTACTTTTCTTTCTGAGATGGGATCTTACTCTGCCACCCAGGATGGAATGCAATGGCATAATCTTGGCTCACTGCAACCTCCGCCTCCCCAGTTCAAGCGATTCTTCTGCCTCAGCCTCCTGAGTAGCTGGGATTATAGGCATGTGCCACCAAACCCAGCTAATTTTTGTATTTTTAGTAGAGATGGAGTTTTGCCATTTTGGCCAGGCTGGTCTCAAACTCCAGACCTCAGGTGATCCACCTGCCTCAGCCTCCAAAAGTGCTGGGATTACAGATAGGCGTGAGCCACCATGCCTGGCCAGCTCCCCCAAGTTTAATACCATTAGGTCATACCCTTTTGTCCTCTGCATGATTGTCCATAAATATACATATTTTTTTTCTGGATTTTTGAGTCTTCATTTCTGATGGCTCTTGTGTCATGTAAAATTTATATTAAATAAATTTTTAAAAATTTAAATAAAATTTTTAAAATTTAAATAAATTTATATTTAAAAATTTATATTAAATTTTTATAGGTTTTCTCTTGTTAATCTGTCTTTTATGAGGGGTGTCAGTCGTGAACCTTGCAATGGGTGAGGAAAAGATATTACGATTTTCCCCTACAATCTTGTCTTTAGAACAATAGGGTCCATGGCCACTTTGTTTTCCTTTTGGCCTTCTTTTCTTTTGGTACCTTGGATACCTAGAGTCTCTTACTTTTAAAATATATTTCTATCAAATGAATTTAGTTCTTTATATCTAAAGGATTGGATTTTTTGGTCCTTTTCAGTCTCTTTTTGATTAATGTTTCCTTTTGCGGGGGTTTTTGTTTTCCACTTATGCTTTTTTTAAATTTGAGACAGAGTTTCACTCTGCCACCCAGGCTGGAATGCAGGGGTGTGATCTTGGTTCACCGCAGGTCCTCCACCTCCTGGTTTCAAGCTATTCTCCTGCCTCAACCTCCCGAGCAGCTGGGATTACAGATGGGCAGCACCATACCTGGATAATTTTTGTATTTTTAGTAGAGATGGGGTTTCACCATGTTGGCCAGGCTAGTCTTGAACTCCTGACTTCAGGCAATCTGCCTGCCTTCGCCTCCCAAAGTGCTGGGCTTGAGCCACCATGCCAGAAACACGTATATTCTTACACTAAGTGATGGGAATGTCGGCTCTTCTCCAGGCACTCCCTCTCTCTTGCCTCACTCCTTAAATCATGCTTCTTTCTCCTTGTCTCAGGAAAATGAAGTGTTGGCAGGTCCATTAGCTTGGCCCTCAGTCTTGTAAAAAGGGAAGGAAAGTACTAATGTCAAATCTCCTCCCCCATACGAAAGGGAAAGGGAAGGGATGGTTGCTGCTCATAGACTCTAACTTTTCAACTCTGCCTTACTCCCAGACCTCTTCTCAGCTGGTTCTTGTGAAACCTAAATCAGCTTGACTTTTCCCACCACTGGAAAACCTGGGGGTACTGCTGCCTAAAATATTGTCTTCTCAAAACTTGGCTCAAAGGAAAATTAGAGCCATGGGTCTCAACAGTGCTGCTCTTATGCCTACTATATCTGGTAACTCCCAGAATCTAGTAGAGATCCCAGTCAGTACCTCACACCAACTTAGTACACTTGCAAAACCTGCTTTTAGAGAATTAACTGCACTGGGCATGTGGCTCATGCCTGTAATCCTAGCACTTTGGGAGGCTGAGGCAGGCAGATCACTTAAGGTTAGGAGTTTGAGACTAGCCTGGTCAACATGTTAAAACCCCATATGTACTAAAAATACAAAAATTAGCTTTTTTTTTGTATGTTTGGTAGAGACAGGGTTTCACCATATTGGCCAGGCTGGTCTTGAACCCCTGACCTCATGATCTGCCCACCTTGGCCTCCCAAAGTTCTAGGATTACAGGCGTGTGCTACTGTGGCTGCCCAAACACTTTTTCAATTGTAGGGTCTGCCTATTAGTGAGATGTAAAATCAATTTAATGGGTTGCCACCAGCAATTAAAAAAGAAAAAGCTGGGCATGGTGGCTTATGCCTGTAATCCCAGCATTTTGGGAGGCCAAGGCAGGCAGATCACCTGAGATCAGGAGTTTGAGACCAGCCTGGCCAACATGGAGAAACCCTGTCTCTATTAAAAATACAAAATTAGTCAGGAGTTGTGGCACATGCCTCTAGTCCCAGCTAGTGGGGAGGCTGAGGCAAGAGAATCACTAGAACCCAGGAGGCAGAAGTTACAATGAGCTGAGATTGTGCCAATGCATTCCAGCCTGGGCAAGAAGAACAAAACTCTGTCTGAAAGAAAGAAGAAAGAAAGAAAGCGTTAAAGGAACAGAACAGGATAAAATATATCAGAGTGCATTGAACATAGCAAAATGTTTTAATTTTTGTTAGAAATATATTTGAGGCTGGGCGCGGTGGCTCAAGCCTGTAATCCCAGCACTTTGGGAGGCCGAGGCGGGTGGATCACGAGGTCAAGAGATCGAGACCATCCTGGTCAACACGGTGAAACCCCGTCTCTACTAAAAATACAAAAAATTGGCTGGGCATGGTGGCGCGTGCCTGTAATCCCGGCTGCTCAGGAGGCTGAGGCAGGAGAATTGCCTGAACCCAGGAGGCGGAGGTTGCGGTGAGCCGAGATCACGCCATTGCACTCCAGCCTGGGTAACAAGAGCGAAACTCTGTCCCCCCCCCCAAAAAAAAAAAGAAATATATTTGAATGTATGCACTGGTTTGCAATGCAAAAATATTACATTATTGGTTACTGAAAGAAGTCTGATTATTTTTTTATTTTTAAGACAGAATCTTGCTCAGTCACCCAGGCTGGAGTGCAGTGGCGCGATCTCAGCTCACTGCAACCTCTGCCTCCTGGGTTCAAGCTATTGTTTTGCCTCAGCCTTCCTAGTAGCTGAAACCACAGGCACACACCACCATGCCTGGCTAATTTTTTGTACTTTTAGTAGAAATAGGGTTTCGCCATGTTGGCCAGGCTGATCTTAAACTCCTGACCTCAAGTGATCCGTCCACTGGGATTACAGGTGTGAGCAACCATGCCTGGCCAGCCTGATGATTTCTGTAACTCAAGTGAGGACAGTAATTCAGAAGGAAACAAGGTGTTTTAAAAATTGAGGCACTGGGATCATTACTTCTATTTGCTGCTTTGTTTTGGTTATCAAAACATAGCTTGTACTTTATTTCTGTATAACTAGCAATGACATTGAGTAATTAGCGCCCTCTTCTGTTCTGGAACACTGTACACATATCTATTTTAGGACTTGTTACAGTATATTGTAATTATTTATTTATGTGTCTCTTCTCTGTAGTCCAAGGTATATAAGACCTTATAATTCAGACCATACTTACTGAATTTTGGATCATTTCTGCTCTTTTCATAGCAGGACTTAGCCCAATTTCTTGCTCATATACAGAACTCTATAAATATTTGTTAAATAAATGAATGAAAGAATAAATGAGTGGACCATCACAGTGTTGCCTTGTCATTTTGACCAGGACCTTTTTTTTTCTGGTTTAGTAAAAATTTCCCCCATGCATCCCATGAGCCTACACCATGAAGATTAATTTGCGGAAATGATCTGAGAGAACATTTTGTAAACTTGTCAAGTTTAAAAAGGGAGACATTTATTTTGGAGGAAGCAAGCCCTCTTAATACGTAGCTAGGTTAATTATGCAAATAAATGAAACAAAAACTAAATACAAATTTTAAGGTGCAGTTTTTCCTTTTGCTCTGTTTGTGTGGAAAAATCTAACCATTTGTTTTCTGGTTAAAAAAGAAAAAACAGGTGTTAGTAAGAGAGAGTGCACACCCCATTAGAATTCCAAATGTTAGGGAAATAGAAGAGTTTTCCTTGTGGTGTAAATTGTCTCCCCCCCACCTCAAATCCGCCTCCAATGCCCCGATCTTTCAAAACTTTAGAATTTGCATTATAATTATTTCATCAGTGTCTTTCCTAATTTTCTCTCTACAGTTCAGTTTGCTTGTCTTTCTAAACTTTCGTTCCATGTCTATAAGAATGGTGCTTCAGATTCTTTTTTTTTTTTTTTTT
>NW_016107340.1:5500832-5502123 GCF_001604975.1 Cebus imitator | reverse complement strand
TTTTTTTTTTTTTTTTTTCAGATTCTTTTAATTATATTACTGAATCCTACAAAATTTGTTAATGGTAGTATTGGAGGGGGAACCCAGTATATTCCCTGATGGAAATATGTAGGCTCAAACTTTCAGTATTACTTCTAAGGGTGAATAAAGTAACTTCAATTAAAGGTCTGTCTTGGTGAGCAAGCTTTGAGCATCTTGAAAGTTGCAGATACTGGCTCTGTGGGAGGTCTTTCTGGAAACAAAATGCAGAGAGCTGAGTTGTGAAGCTCTTAAGAAGGAGGAAAAAGGGCTCTCTCCTTCTCTGACACTATTGTTTCCTCTAACTGCTTCATTCCCCTTCCAGCTGCAGGAAAAATAAACAGTGAAATAAGTTGCAGAAAAATAAGAAATGGGAAAAGTTCACTTTAATTAGTACACTTACTGCCTTTTAAAAAGTGTTCACCCTATCTCGAGAACTAAAATCTCCCAATAAGTATAAGGGAAGTTAAGAAAATCTTAGCTGAATAAAATTAACTTACACAACACTATGCCATTTTACCTTCACCCAGCATTCACGGGATGAAGTATTTTGCCAAGGTAGTAAAGTGGGGGCCTAGTATTTAGAATTCTGATATGTAGTCCAGGCTTATTCCTGAGTTTAACAATTTAAATCATGTTTTCTCCTTACATGTAAGGTGAGATGTACATTTCCTTGCAATATTTTTGACATTTCCAGATAAAAGGGGAAAATATATAGGCTTGTCATAGAAAAATTATAAATAGCCACCATTTAAAAATAAATTATTAAAAAAATGTTATATAGTCTGTTGGTAAGAAATGAAGAATCAGAGTTTAGCCTTAAAAAGTTATTTTCCCACAGAGCACCTGTAGTTCCAGCTACTCAGGAAGCTGAGGTAGGAGGATCCCTTGAGCCCAGCAGTTACAGCAGTTAAGAGTCCAGCCTGGGCAACGTAGTGAGACCCCGTCTCTTAAAAAACAAACAAACAAACAAACAAAAAAAAACAAAACAAACATTATTTTTGGCCGGGCGTGGTGCCTCACATCTGTAATCCCAGCACTTTGGGAGGCCGGGGCAGGTGGATCACCTGAGGTCAGGAGTTTGAGACCAGCCTGACCAACATGGTGAAACCCTGTCTCTACTAAAAAAATATAAAAATTAGCCAGGCATGGTGGTGGGCGCCTGTAATCCCAGCTACTTGGGAGGCTGAGGCAGGAGAATCACTTGAATTCGGGAGGCGGAGGTTGCATTGAGCCAAGATTGTGCCGTTGTACTCCAGCTCTGGGGGACAGA
>NW_016107340.1:5492134-5500817 GCF_001604975.1 Cebus imitator | reverse complement strand
AAAAAAAAAAAAAAAAAACCCACAAACAAAAAAACCCCATTATTTTCCTTTGTATGCCAAAACATTTCAATTTGTAGACTTCATTAGTATTTACAAACTTTTGGCCGGGCGAGGTGGCTCATACCTCTAATCTCAGCACTTTAGGAGGCCAAGGTGGGCAGATCACCTGAGGTCAGGAGTTCACCTGACCAACATAGTGAAACCCCATCTCCACTAAAAATACAAAATTATCCAGGTGTGGTGGCACATGCCTGTAATCCCAGCTACTTAGGAGGCTGAGGCAGGAGAATCACTTGAACCCCAGAGATGGAGGTTGCCCTGAGCTGAGATCACACCATTGCACTCCAGCCTAGGCAACATGAGCAAAACTCCATCTCACAAAATAATAATAAAATAAAAATAAAAACTTTAAAAAGTTTTCAAATATTAACAGTAAAAATAATTGACATTTTTAAGAGCTCGTTTTATACCAGGCATTTTGCTTAGGGCTTTGCATGCACTGGTCTTATATAATTTACCATAAGATGCATGCATTTATTTCAGTAACCAATATCATAGTACTGCAAAAATGTGTTAATTTATGAATTTAAGTATTTCAGAGAATCACCATATTTCTGGATAAAGTTGCCAAAATATTAATAATTGTTGAAACACAGCGACTAATACATAGGGTTTTATTATACTATTCTACTTTTGTGTATGTATAAACACTTCCATGATAAAAAGTGAAAAACACAAAACAACTCTTCTGGAGATCAGCTATCTTGTTTATGTTCCTTCCTCCCCATCTCCAGCTCTTGTGGACACATGCATGGGGACACATGCCTCTTCAGCTGGGGAGGGAAAGATTGGTAGCACTTACAGTTGGCCATTACTATTCCTTTCCCCTCAGTCCCCCGTGATGGATTTAGGAAATTTCTCTTCTTATCTAATCTGTGGATTGAGTCATATACATGTGAATCTGTATAAAGGTGTTTCTTTCTTTGGCAGTAGATTTAAGAGAGGACACCCTAGGGAACATCCATTCTTTTTATTTGCTAGAATCCCTTCCTGCCTTCACTTGGTAGGAGCAGCCCCTTTCCTCCTGGGAACAAATCTTCCCTGGTTCCAAGTAGTTCTGATGGGCTGCTACTTATAATACCCTGATCTTCCTGGCCATAAGGGAGTGTGTATAATCAGGGTCTGGCTGCACACATACACTCTACTTATTGTTGTCCATAGCAATTGACCTATGGGATGGATACATGACCTGAGTCAGGTCAGTGCGAATCCTTTCCTACTGTCTTATTTACAGATGGTAAAAGCAAAAAGGCCTCTCTAGCTGAGATGATTCAAACCCGGAGCTGACTCTAGTCATGTTCTCCCCATCCCCAGCCTGTGCAGAAAGCTCATATGGAATAGGAGAGAATAGGATCAAAATACTGAGAAAAGCAGAGAGAGGGAAATGGAGCAAAGGTGAAAGTGTGACAGTGACAAAAATTCTTTGCTTGGCCAAACGTTGGTCATGCTTCTGGCCTTCTCCTGGGCCCATATTTACATTTTCTTGTATAAAACTCAGTTTTAGTAAAGAGCTCTGCTAAGTCAGTTTAGCAAGAACTCCCACCCTCCACATCTGATCACCCTCGATATCTGATCAGATCCCTCATCCTCCAGTATCCCCAAGGTCATGTCTGACCACCCTGGTCTGTATGCAGTTAGGTGGGTCTAGCCAGAGGCCCTCATGTCCCTGATGTTTCCTCTCGGTGATTTTTCATCCACCAACCCCATCTGCTCTTTGTGTATAAATTCCCAGTTGCCTATGCTGTATTCTCTCCTCCACTGCATGAACGCCTTGCAGTAGTCCCTATGCCAATTTCAATGGTCCTGAATAAAGCCTTCCTTGCCATGTTTTTACACTGAATAATTTTTTCTTTAATAAGAGAAATGTTGATTCTGAATTGCTGGATTCCCATCATTTCTGAAGTCCTTATCCTTCCCACTATCTTAAAGTGGGAGTCAATACATCAGCTTTTTATTCAAGCTGGTTTGATAAGGGGTTTTGTTATTTGTACCTAAAAGCCTTGACCAATTCATAGAGTAGGGTCATAAAGGCAGGTACTACTCTCTACTTCAGGAGTACTATCTCTATTCCAGCTAAGGCTTACCACCTAGAGCAGTGCCTGGTACATGGCAAGTACCAAAGAAATACATGTTGAAAGAGGAATGCCTCCTCCTTGATAAACTCTTTTGGTCAATGGTTTTCTTAACTTGGTGCATTAAAATAGGGAATACTTATCTCCTTTACTCTCTTGCTCATGGATATAACTCAAGATGGTTGCTGTTTAAATTTGAACACCTTAAATAAATGGCTCTTTTTGCAACCAGAAGCACAATTTTTGCACAGCTAGAAAAATCTTTTTCCAACAAAGAAATTTCCAGTGCAGTTTTCCAAGAAACTCCCTACGATATGCAGCACAGTGGGGTCACCACAAGGTACATCAATCATTTTACTGTGTATCAGGCACCTCTTACAGGATTTTCTGTGATCCTGGTGTCAGTGCACGTTCTGTATCAAGGCAGAGATGATATGTAAAAATCTGGCAGCTATTTAGAAGGGAGGCTGGGCAGTGGTGTGCCAGTATAATTAATGAGAGTCGTCACTCAGGAAATGAGGAGGGTGGGGGTTGGGAAGGATGCCTTTCACCATTCAATGGCATTTAAGAAATATCGATGCTTTCTTAGCATTTTTAATGCTGGGAGAACGTTAAGTCAAAGGATCACAGCAAAGGATTTTCTGTAACTACTGTACAGATGGATGTCCCTGTGCTTGAAGAAGCAGGGCTGATTCAACCCCAGACTTTTCAGCCAGGCAGATTGCAACCTTGAACTGAGCTACCAGCAGGAGTTCTTTATACTTGGAAAAGTGGTAAATCCTTACTAAAAGATCATAGCTTGTATGACCAAGAGACCATCCAGAAAAGGTACTTTACTACCATGTAGGATGTTTGTCTTACCTGCCCAAAGAAGTTTTAACTTAAATCTCATTTTCTCCAGTTCCCCTTTAACCAGTAAAAAAGGCGGGTATTATTTGTTTTGTTTTTCTATTTATTCTTTGGTAACCATGGAAGGATTTGTGTAACCTAAAGAGGCTGCTTATTACCCACTGTCTAATCCCTTTGTTATTATTACATACTCTGATTGTCACAAGCAGGGAAAAATAGTTCTGTCCTGCTTCTAAAAACACAGCAATGTAACAACATTTTCTTTTTAGTGATTTTCTCCAATTAATTAGTTTAGTGATTTTTCTCTGATAAATAATGTTAAAAATAGTTGGAGAAAAAAGCTATATTAAAAGATTATGGATGTATAAATGTCCTAAACATTTAAGAACATATGTAATTATGATTCATAACAACTTCAGAATTATTACCTTTGGGAAGGGGTGGGGGTAAGAAAAGCCAGGAACTGGAGTTTAGCTGTATCTTTAATGCTTTATTTAAAAAAGAGGGGTTGGGGGAGCAGGAGTATTACATGGTGTATGTCCTGGTTTTGGTAGGTTTGAAATATCACACAATTAAAAAATGTAGAAGTATACAAAATTATGGGAGTTGATTAAAAATATGAAAATAAAGAATGCATAGCAAAGAAGTGCTCTTGTTATGAACTTTGCATCTGAGTTTATTTCAACATGTGCATCTGCATTTTTTCAGACTCAAGAAAGACAAACACCGGAGGTTGGGGGGTGAACTGCTGTTGAGGGATTATCTCGGTGTTTTTTTTTTTTTTGGCTTTCCTATTCACCATGGAGATTACCAGCAAAACAAACCTCCAACAAGCATGTTTACAAAATAAAAAGGAGTTTGGAGGCAAAGAGTTAATTACTTAATTTCTTATAAATTGAGATTTGTGTATGGGCATGTAAAAAAACAAAAACAAGGAAATTTGGGGAGGTTTCTTTCAATAGAGGCAAAGGACCTTACCTATATTTTTTTCCCAAATTGATTTCTTCCTGGTACCATTGGCAGAAAGAAATTCAAGTGGCTATTCTGGTAGCTTTTTTCTTTTTTCTGAGCGTCTAGGATTGTTTTCAGGATAAAGTTTCTTCTTGCCCATGGTGCTTTGCTGTGACATTGTAATTGCCTCTGTTGAATTGAATAATACAAATGGGTTGTTTCTATGGTATCAGCTAAGTGGGATGAAAAGGTGAAACCCTAGATCTTGGGCTGAGAGGTCACAGTGCTACCACCCTCCACACTAACTGTCTGTCAAAGCCTACTGGCAGCCAAGGCCCCCAGCTCCAATCTCAGGCAATCATTTTGTAACTTACTCATTTGTAACTTCCTGGGCAAATTCACGCATGAAAAAAGAAAATGACTTTAGTTTATGTTGTCACTAAGCCCAGAAAATCCCTGCCAACCACATGCTGCCAGCTTTCCTAGTACATTCTTATTGGAGGATTATTTTAAACTGAAAGGTGAGTGAAGAGCTGCATCCCTACTCCTTCCCAGCCAGGCTTTGAACTAACAATAGGGCAGGTTGAATGAAGGCTGATAAATGTAAATCCTGGAATCCCGAAGCCAGATCACACCGCAGCCATCTAGGCCAGTGGCGGTTCCAGCATTTGCCCCAAACTGGTCACTTATCCTGTCAGTGCGTTCAGCAGATTTCATCGGTTTATCAACACTTGAGTGCCTGCTCTTTGCAGGCTTTCCTCTGCCACCGCCGTCTTCTTACTCCCGGCAGGTTGCCCGCTGGAGCCAACCAGCCACTAAACCGATCTAATTGACTAAGTGGCCTGTTAATGCCAAAGAGTAGCATTTCCAAATGAAGAGATTGGGAGTAAATAAAAGCGAAGTGTTACCATCTACAGTCCCTCAATTTTAACTGCACGTCACTCAAAGCAGATCTCTTTAATTTGCAGCATCGATAGACGCCATGCTCTTAGAACGATTAAAACAAAACAAAAAGGAGGTAAGACGGGCGTTTCAGAACACTTTTTACTTTGGTGCAAGTTGCACGCAGTTCCCTTTTCTTGCGCCCTTCACCTCCAACTTCGTTTCCCCAACTCCTTTACCCTCCCACCACCGAGGCCCTCCGGCTACAGCCCCAAACTGAGTATCAAGGGGTTACCCTGGGTTTGGAAACTTTGGAAACTTCCCCCATGTGGGAGGGAAAGGACTTCATTCCCAGTGCTTCTGGCCCTTGCCCAGCGGGGAGTCCCGCAGGGGGGTGTAAGCCAAGGGTTCCAGGTGCAGCCCTGCGTTCCGTACACCTATCCCGCCCGGGCCAGCGGAGGCAGCGGGCGCTCCAGTCCGCTCTCCGGAACTCCAGTTCCTGATTTCCTCGGAAGCTGCGGGGCCGAGAGGGAGGGGCTCCTGTGTGAGCGTGAGGATTTGAATGAGAAAGCAGGTTGTGGCGGCGGCGCCCGTCTCCTCCCCGCTGGTCTCGGGGCTTCTGCTGGGTAGCGGGGAGAAGTGCTCTTCTAGGGGCGCTTTTCTCGCCCTCGGTGGGGGTTTGGAGTTGGAGTCGCAGGGGCCAATAACTCATCACTCCAGCACTTCGGAGGTGGCTCCCCGTACCACGGACTCCGAGGAGTCCTTCTTCTACTGAACACTCAAAGCTGAGGAGGTCAGTGCTTTCGGGGGAAGGAGGCGGCGCGGGAGAGGAGGGAGTGTGCAGGAAAAAGAGGACTGGCACGCCAGTCCCACGAGAGAGTGAGCAGGTGGCCCGAGTTCCTCCCTCGCCAGCCACGGCAGCGACACGCCTCTTTAGTACTGTGTGAGTGCCGTGCGTGGAACTGGCCCCAGCTGCTCTTAGGGGTCCCATAATTCAGAAGGATGTGGGGGGGGTGTGTCCGCGAAAGAATGTAACTCTCGGGTCCCTTGCGGTGGTGGTGGGGGGCGTTTCGCCCGGTGGAAGGGTGAAGCATCGCTGCGGGATGCCTCGCCCCCACACGGGGTCCCGGGAGCCTCTCTCCGCCCGCCAGACGCCGCCAGCAGAGCAGGTCCGCGTTTCCCAGCAAGGGGAGTGCGGCGTCCGTTACACTGGGGCGTCTCACAGCTTTTCTCACAGCTTTTCCTGCGCTCGCTGACCCTGCTCAGGACCCTCTCAGAAAAGACTCGGTGTGCTCAGCGCGAGGAGGATATACTCCATTGCACTTCCCTGGGACGAGGAGCGTCTGAGCGGCGCGGGGTGGTGGAGGCAAACCCCGGGTCTCCGGGCGGTGCGCTCTGCGGCTGCGCGGCGTTTCCTTGGCTACTGAGCCGCGGGTCCTAGACGCCACCCTGCGCGCCCCAAAGCCCAGTTCCCTGTTGAGCGTCTGCGGCGCCCTCTCCCCTCCTTCCCGAGGCTTTTTCCGTTTGTTTCCTTTTGGGCATCAATTTGTGATCACATTTTGATGTTGGGAGTTCAGCATTAAGGCAATAGCCAACTAAATTAAAAAAAAAAACAACTTTCCCCTTCCCTTGTTACCGTTTTGATCACAGACAGAAGAAAATCGTGAGAGATTGCTTGTTAGGGCAGCAATTGAAATCCCCCTCTCCTCTATTCCGTAAAAGTGGAGACGAATAAAAGATTTACTTCCTGGTAAGGAGTTAAAAAATTCAGTCAAGTGATTGTTCTTGAGCGTTGCAAGGACAAATCTGTGCCTCCTAACCCAGGTGAAGTCCAGGGCTTGTACCCAGCAGCACCCATGTCCTGTTTATTGGCATGTTTATGACAAGGAGATGCGCTGCAAAAGGGACCAGAGTATAATGTCAATGAAAAGAAACAAAGGCTTTCCTAGAAGTGGCGGTTGTTTTTTTTCAGTTGCCTCTGCATTTTGGTCACCTTTGGGGTTAAAATCTGCTGAGAATGCTTCAAGAAGCCTTAAGAGAAGCCAGTTTTCTCAAGCTTACTGTTGGGAGTCATTTTCTCTTTCTTTTTTTTTTTTTTTGTTTGTGTTTTTTTTTATGTTTGTTTTTGAGATGGAGTCTGGCTCTGTCGCCAAGCTGGATGCAATCTTGGCTCACTGCAACCTTCGCCTCCTGGGTTCAAGTGATTCTCCTGTCTCAGCCTCCATAGTAGCTGGGATTACAGGCTGCCGCCACCATGCCCAGGTATTTTTTGTATTTTTAGTAGAGCTGGGGTTTTGCCATGTTGGCCAGTCTGGTCTCAAACTCCTGACCTCAGGTGGTCTACCTCAGCCTCCCAAAGTGCTGGGATTACAGGCGTGAGCCACCGCGTCCGGGCCACGAGAGTCATTTTCATTTTCATAAAATTGTGGATCTTGACAGCCCTATCCCCTCTTTTAAATTCCATTTGTTTACATACAGCCCAGCATTTGGCAAAAGTACACATCTTAAAGGGTATGTAGAAGGAGTGGTAGCTTCTTGCTTATTTTTCTTAAACTACATCAATACTCGGCAGCATGATTGGTACCTAGTGCTATTAAACATTGATTAGAATTAACATAACTGCTAATACAAATTTAAAATGGAGTTATTCTTCTTGGGATAAAGTGTGGCATAAAATACCTTGGATGAAGTAATATGTGAGCACTGGCTTGCTGCATACCAGTTTCAAGCAATTTGTTTTCAAGAATAGCGAGTGTTTATTTGTGGTAGATGTTTTAAGATAATATCCTCCTGCCATCAGCAAATGAAATCAGAAAATGAAACTGCTTTTCAAATGATTAGCGAGTAATGTGCTGTTAAAGTTCTCTCCCATCTCATTTGTCATAAATGCTTAGACATTCCATCTAGCTCAAATGTTTAAAAAAAGTCCAACTGAGTTTTTCACCTTTTTCTTATGTTTAGAAAAACAGAAAAACTCTTAATTTTCAGGTTCAGATACTTTGTGACCCTATTTGGTGGCTTGTAACTGGCTCCAATTCCCTAATTCTCAGTGACATGTGTTTCTTCTGGTTCCAGGAGGTAAACTGCAGTTTTAACAGATCATGGGATAATGAGACTGGCAGTACCTGGGGAGGTGGGGGAGAGGCAATGAGGAGACAAAGGGAGGGAAGGCTGTTGGGCAGAGTGAGGATTTACAGTTGCACCAGATTCGTAATAAAATCTGTTTAAAGTCATTGCTTCAGTTTGATGCATTTTCCCACATCATCAACTTCAATTAAATTTATTTTAAAAAATCAGTCTTCCAGTTATAGGGATAGTATTGTAAACATAGAATATGATAAAAGTGCTTCTAGTTAGGGTGCCATAATGCAAAATACTGTGAAAATTCTTAATGAAATGTTTTTTACTTAATTTTTTAGTCAACAAATGTTTATTGAGAACTTATATAACAGGGAAGATGAATAAATCCAGATTTCTGTTTTGAATGAACTAAGAGCTGTGAGTCCTGAAATAATTCTAATACCACTTCAGATGTTCAGGGTGAGGATACTACCTTTGTTACTCTTAAGGGGATCAATTGATTTGGTGTTAATCACTCAGACTTGCAGATTCAGAAATAAATGCTGAAACTTTGAGTAATTTATATAAGGCTTTATATCTAGGATAAGAAGCATTATGTGCACCTATTTGCTTACATTTTTGTATTACAAACTCTACCCTAAAACTTGTAGTCTTGGCAAGTGCAGCACTGAGTTTAGAACAAACAGAAACCCTGTAATTCTCAGGTTTCTTAGATGAAGATAAGGTGAGTGATTCAGTAATCCTTTGTTCTGGCTGTGTTTCATGACATAATGAACCTTCTGCAGCTC
>NW_016107340.1:5489709-5492027 GCF_001604975.1 Cebus imitator | reverse complement strand
AAAAAAAAAAAAAAAAAAAAAAAAGAAAAAGGAGGGGGTATAAAATTATGATAGAAGGTTAAAAGGAATACAATAGAGTATTTAAACATTTTCACTTTTGAGATGGAATAATTTCTAGGCACTTTTAGTGATTTTAGACTCTTGAAATCCATTACAGCCATGACAAAACCGTGGCATAATATTGACCAGGGTTGACAAACATTTCCTCTTGTCATTCCTAGGACGTAGACGGTTAGGGAGACTGTCATCTTTCCTTTACCACCTCGTGAGTCTAAAAACAATGATAAACACAGGGAAGCTTGCTGAAGAGCATCCTCCATTTGGTTATTGCTCTTTGTCTAGGAAAATCAGACTCAGCTGTGAATTGTGGACCAAGTGGTGCAGAACTCATTACTTTGAACAATGCCTCCTCGGCCTGGGAAGCATGTTCTCTCTTCTCACTAGCAGGGGCTTATTCCAGGCTGGCTTTGGTCACAAGGAAAATCACTTAGACACAGTTCAGTGGACACTCACTTATATCTCTTTGACACCCGTGACCATTTTTGTTTAAGGAGAAATCCAGTACTGCTGTGGTAGGGTGTGCAAAATTAGAAGTGCATTTGAAGAAGCCTGTGAAGAAGTTTACACAGCTTTATTTTATTATCATTAGGGTCTCTGTCTTTTGTGCTTCATAATGGAAGAGGGTAGGATGGATGCAGAAGGGACAACCAAGAGAACTTGGATAGCTAAGGTTAAAATGTTCTTACCAGCTATGTGTTTTGGTGGCACTAACCTAAGTGCCTATGCCTTATTATAGTCATTAAATTACAGAGCGGAAAAAGGCAAATCTACCATGTTTATTGTATAAATTTGGAAACCAGGGCCCAAAGATGCTAAATGATTTTCTTAAAGTCACACAGCTAATAAGTGGCAGAACAGGGTTGACAATGCAGAGTTACTGATTTCCAATGGTCTTATTGTTTTCAGGAAATCTAGGGAAGGCAGACAGATATCAAATCCTTGCTTTATTTTTTTAAAAACTATTTTTATTTTTAGAGACTATAAACTATGTGAAACTGCTATAGTTGTAAATATAAAGTGATCAAACATCAGCAATGTCATATGATTTAACCTAATATTGTTGAGTAGAATTAACAGTGGTTATCTTCTTTTTTTTTTGAGATGGAGTCTCTCTCTGTCACCCAGGCTGGAGTGCAATGGTGCAATCTTGGCTCACTGCAACCTCTACCTCTTGGTTTTAAGCGATTCTCCTGCCTCAGCCTCCTGAGTAATGGATTACAGGCGCCCGTCACCATGCCCGGCTAATTTTTGTATTTTTAGTAGAGATGTTTTTGCCATGTTGGCCCGGATGGTCTTGAACTCCTGACCTCAGGGTGATCCGCCTGCCTCCGAATCCCAAAGTGCTGGGTTACAGGCCTGAGCCACTGTGCCCTGCCAACAGTGGTTACCTTTTGATGATACCTTTTTATAAGCATGTGTGTATCATGAGAACACATATGGTACATATACTGTGTATAAATGCAAAAAAGCTTTTTTTCAATTGGTATCTATTTTGTTCTGAGGAATTTTGGCATGATTGGGATTTACCATAAGGAGGGATAGTTTTTCTGGTATTTGTTGTTCTGTAAATATCTTAAAGGGTTCTGTAAGAAAAGGAGGAAGTGAACATTAATGTATTCCTAACGTGATGGCACTTATTTTTATTTTTATTTTTTTTTTTAATAATTCACAATAATCAAGAGAGGCAGGAATTCTTATCCCATGTTACTGATGAGGTTCAGAGAGGTTAGTTTCTTGCCTAAGGTGGAACGTGGGTCAGATGAACATGAAACAGACTTGGAATTTGAACCCAGGTCTGTCTGCCTCCATTTTCTGTTACATCCTATTATCACTCAGGAATGCAGCCCAAAATTTGTGAAAAACACTGGGTTGGTTTTATTTTCAAATTCACCAGTTTATGCAAAGTACAAATAGGTAGAGAGTTTCTGATCAGCTGTCTGGTGAGTCAAGAAACTGCATTCCAGGGGCTGGGCGCGGTGGCTCATGCCTGTAATCCCAACACTTTGGGAGGCTGAGGCGCATGAATCACGAGGTCAGGAGTTTGAGACAAGCCTGGCCAACATTTTGTAACTCCGTCTCTACTAAAAATTCTAAAAATTAGCTGGGCGTGGTGGCGGGCGCCTGCAATCCCTGCTACTCGGGAGGCTGAGGCAAGAGAGTCGCTTGAACCCGGGAGGCGGAGGTTGCAGTGAGCTGAGATCGCGCCGCTGCACTCCAGCCTGGGCGACAGAGCGAGACTCCATCTCAAAAAAGAAAAA
>NW_016107340.1:5488059-5489689 GCF_001604975.1 Cebus imitator | reverse complement strand
GCTTTCCCAGCATGGGTGTTCTACCGCACAGCTTTCACTCAGAAAGCCTGAATTGTATTTAAAACTTGTGTGGGTTTTTTTTTTTTTTTTTTTTTGAGATGGAGTCTTGCTCTGTAGCCAGGCTGGAGGGCAGTGACGCAATCTCAGCTCATTGCAACTGCCGCCTCCCAGGTTCAAGCTTTTCTCCGGCTTCAACCTCCTGAGTAGCCGGGACTACAGGTAGCGCCACCACACCCGGCTAACTTTTGTATTTCTAGTAGACATGGGGTTTCACCATCATCATCATGTTGGCCAGGATGGTCTCGATCTCCTGACCTTGTGATCTGCACATCTTGGCCTCCCAAAGTGCTCAGATTATAGGCGTGAACCACTGGGCCTCGCCCACTCTGCTAATTTTTAAAAGAAATTTTGTAGACAGGGTCGCACTGTATTGCCATGCTGGTCTCGAACTCCTGAGCTCAAGCAGTCCTCCCACCTCTACCTTCCAAAGTGTTGAGATTACAGGCATGAGCCACCGCTCTTGGCAGTTTGGCGTTCTTAATAGCGCACCACACCTTAAAAAGCACCCTCCTCTTCTGCGCCTTCTTTTTTCCATAGTACTTGACTCCAGGCTAGAAGAAAAGGCCGAGGGTTTCAAGAAAAGTGGGTGCTGGACTCTGTCTTGGAATTCAGCCTCTCTCTCAGACACCACACATGTCCACAGAAGGCTCTCTGTGTTTCTCTCTTTAGTTGTTTTCTGTAGCTTATTCTCCAAGCAGCCTCTTTTCTCTGTGGCTGTTTTTTTTTGCATTTGAGACTTACAAACTTGTCTAGCCTTACCTAGTCGATTGCCACTGGATGTCAGAGGGATCTAGTTTAGCCAGCATAAGTGAGTTACTGATTAACTGATTCAAGGCATTAAGGGTTTCTCTTTCATCTGTCTTCATTTCCTTGTTGCTAGTCCACAAGAGCCAAACATCTGAATTCAGCTTCCCACTTCCTTCTTCTCTCCCTCTTCAATAAGTTGAAGAGGCTTCTGGACCTTCTATCTCCACGGAGTGCTAATAAAACCTCTGCAAAATTATCCCTACTGGGGACTCGCAAGATTTATACAGGTTTTTCAGGGATCAGGATCCTGGATCAGAAATTCAGTGAGTTGATTTGCTGTAAAATCGTTGATTTGCTGTAAAATCATATGCAATTTAGTTCTCTAGACATCTTTTTTATTCTTGCCAAATAGCCCTTTCTTAACTTTGTGTGATAAAGGAGGTATTGAAAATTTATCTTATAGAGTAGAGATTGTTTCATAGAACAGTAACGTGTTAATATAAGGAGTTAGAGTTATGTAACAATTCTTTGATTTTTAAATTTCTATTTGAGGGGGAAAAACACCTTTTCTTTTATGCATACATAATATCTCTTGGAGGGCAGAGCATGGCAGCTCATGCTTGTAATCCCAGCACTTTGGGAGGCTGAGGTGGGAGGATTGCTTGAGGCCAGGAGGTTGATGTTGCAGTGAGCTGTGATCCTGCCACTGCACTCCAGCCTGGGTGATAGATTGAGACTCTGTCTCAAAAAAGAAAAAAGAAAAAAATTTCCAGTAGGATACACAATAATTAAGAAGTTGATTACTAAGGGACAGAAGTCAGTA
>NW_016107340.1:5484934-5485964 GCF_001604975.1 Cebus imitator | reverse complement strand
TTTTTTTTTTTGCCCATCGCTTTTGTTCCCCAAAGAGACATCATTGTAGTGTGATTATTCCTGAATTTTCCTGAGCCTTGTCTGAATGTGAATGTCACAGGAATCTTTTCTTCTTAAATGGATAAAGAGAAAAGGCTTGTACACAAATGTTCTACTCTAAACCACAACTTTTCTTCTTTTTAAATAGGTTGTGAATTGGAAGTATTTTTCTATTTACTGGGTAAATCATTAAAATACAGTCTTAGAAGGGAGAGAACATAAACTGTGTACTAACTTCTTTTTCTTTTGTCAAAAGAGAGAAATGTGAAATCTGTTATTTAGTGTCCAAGTTTCAGTCAAAAGCAGAAACCCAAATCAGGACCAGTTCCCAGCATGTTTGTTAAAAAGGCCCTACTTCCAATCTGGTGAAGTAAATGAAAGGTATACATTTTCTCACAGAATTCTTCTCATTGGCATACTGATTTCATTCTTTGGGGAAGAATAACTGAATAGATTTTATATTCTCATGATTGCAAATTTTAAAAGCTTACAAGGGCATTTAGGGAAAAATTCCCCCCACATCTCTGTTCCTCAGCCATTCAGTTCTTCCTCCCATAGAAAACAGTGTTATTAGTTTCATGTGTATTTTTCCAGATGTAAAATATCTACATATACATATGTAAATATATATTTTTTATTTTTCTTCCATTTAAAAATCAAATGGTACTGCACCACCTGCATGATTTTGCATTTTGCATTTTTTGGTAATGTATTTTGTGTATCATGTATTGGCATATAGAGCTTCCTTATTTTATTTATTTAAACAATTTATTTCCTTTAATTGACAAAATTGTATACATGTTGAAATATGTCTACATGGCAGAATGGCTAAATTGAGCTAATTTATGTATGTATTACTTCACATACTTTTTTTTTTTCTTTAAGAACACAGAAAGCCGGGCGCGGTGGCTCAAGCCTGTAATCCCAGCACTTTGGGAGGCCGAGGCGGGTGGATCACGAGGTCAAGAGATCGAGACCATCCTGGTCAACA
>NW_016107340.1:5466865-5483294 GCF_001604975.1 Cebus imitator | reverse complement strand
GTCTCACTCTGTCGCTTGGGCTGGAATGCAGTGGTGATCTCGGGTTATGGCAACCTCTGCCTCCCAGATTCAAGAGATTCTCCTGCCTCAGCCTCCCGAGTAGCTGGGGTTACAGGACTTTTTTGTATTTTCAGTTGAGACAGGGTTTCACTATGTTGGCCAGGCTGGTCTTGAACTCCTGACATCGTGATTCACCCGCCTCGGCCTCCCAAAGTGCTGAGGTTACAGGTGTGAGCTACTGTGCCCGGTCCGAGTTTTAATTTTTTAAAAATTTAATTTAATTTTATCTTGAGACAGGGTTTCACTCCGTTACCCACTCTGGAGTACAATGGCACGATCATGGCTCACTGTAGTCTTGACCTCAGGGGCTAAATCAGTCCTCCCACCTCAGCCTCCTGAGTAGCTGGGACTATAGGCACATGCCACAATGACTGTTTATTTATTTTTATTTTTAATAGAGATAAGGTCTCACTGTATTACCTGGGCTGGTCTTGAACTCCTGGGCTCAAGTGATCCTCCCACCTTAGCCTCCCAAAGTGTTGGAATTACAAGCAGGAAACACTGCACTTGGCCTATTTTTGATTTTTTGAAGAACCTGCATGCTGTTTTTCCTAATGGCTGTATTAATTTACATTCTCACCAATAGTGCCTAAGGATTTCTTTTTCTCCATATCCTTGCCAGCACTTACTTTTTGTCTTTTTGATAATAAACATTCTAACCGATATGAAGTGATATCTCATAGTGATTTTAATTTGCACTTTCCTGATGACTAGTGATGTTGAACATATGTATATACCTGTTGACCATTTTTATGTTGTCTTTTAAGAATTATCTACCTAGGTCCTTTGCCCATTTTAAGATCAGGCTATTTGTTTTCTTGTCGTTGAGTTCTTTGAGTTCCTTATGCATTTTGAATATTAATCCTTATGCATTTTGAATATTAATCCCTTACCAGATGTGTGGTTTGCAAATATTTTCTCCCATTTTGCAGGTTGTCTCTTTATTCATTATCTCTTTTTAGTTTGACGTAATCTCATTTGTTTTTGTTTTTGTTGGTTGTGCTTTTGGGGTCATATCCAAAAAAATCATTGCTCAGACCAATGTCATGGAGGTTTTCTCCTGTTTTCTTCTAGTAGTTTTACAGTTTCAGGTTTTACATTTAAGTCTTTAATCCATTTTGAGTTGATTTTTGTATGTGGTGGAGATAAGGGTCTAATCTTATTCTTCTGCATGTGGATATCCAGTTTTCCCTAACCTATTTATTGAAGAGACTGTTTTTTTCCCCATTGTCTGTCAATTGACCATAAGTGTGCAGGTTTATTTCTGGGTTGTCTATGTGTCTGTTTCTGTGCTGGGACCATGCTGTTCTGAATACTATGGCTTTGTGTGGTATATTTTGAAATCAGGTAGCATGATGCCTCTAGCTTTGTTTAATTTATTTATTCAAGATTGCTTTATCTATTCAGGATCTTTTGTGGTTCCTTATGCATTTTAGGGTTTTTTTTTTTTTTTTTTTTTTTTTTTTTTTTTTTTTTTTTTTTTTTTTTTTTTTTTTGTTTTTTTTTTTTTTTTCTATTTCTGTGAAAACTGTCATTGGAATTTTGATAGGAATTACATTGAATATGTAGATTGCTTTAAGTAAGATGGACATTTTAATAATAATCTTCCAATTTATGAACACAGGATACCTTTCCATTTGTGTTGTCTTTATTTCATCAGTGTTTTGTGGTTTTCAGTACACAAGTTTTTCACCTCCTTGGTTGAATTTATTCCTAAGTATTTTTATTTTTTTGTAGCTATTGTTACTGGGATTGTTTTCTTGATTTTTCTCTCCAGAGAATTTGTTCATAGTGTTTAGAAACATAACTTTTTTTTTTTTTTTTTTTTTAGATGGAGTCTCGCTCTGTTACCCAGGCTGGAGTGCAGTGGCACAGTTTTGGGTCACTGCAACCTCTGCCTCCTGAATTCAAGTGATTCTCCTGCCTCAGCCTCCTGAGTAGCTAACTCTACCATGCGTAGCTAACTTTTGTATTTTTAGTGGAGACAGGGTTTTATTACTTTGGCCAGGCTGGTCTCAAACTCTGAACCTCAGGTGATCGGCCTGCCTTGGCCCCCTAAAGTGCTAGGATTATAGGTGTAAGCCACTGCGCTCAGCCACAACTGATTTTTTATGTTTTTGTATCCTGCAACTTTACCAAATTCGTTTATTAGTTCTAATAGTATCTGGCAGAGTGTTTAGGGTTCTCTATATATCATATGTCATCCACAAACAGGGAAAATTTAACTTCTTTCTTTCCATTTGGGTACCCTTTATTTCTGTCTCTTGCCTGATTGTTTTGGCTAGAACTTCTAGTACTATGTTAAATAGAAGTGATGAGCGTGGGCCTCCCTGTCTTGTTTCTAATCTTAAAGAAAAAGTGTTTAAATTTTATCATTATGTATAATCTTAGCTGTGGATCTGTATATTTTCAAATAACCTGTCTTCAAGTTCACAGATACTTTCTTCTTCTTGATCGATTCTGCTATTGATATTTAACATTTTTTAATTTGGCTCACTGTATTCTTCAGCTGTAGAATTTGACTTTTAAAATAATTTTAATATTTTTGGTCATTTATTGTTTTCCTGATTTTTTTGAATTATCTCTCTATATTTTTTTGAAGTTTGTTGAGGTTCCTATAAACAATTATTATGTATTCTTTGTCTTTTAGAGTTTCTTTTTTCTTTTTTTTGAGACGGAGTTTCACTCATGTTACCCAGGATGGTCTCGATCTCTTGACCTCGTGATCCACCCGCCTCGGCCTCCCAAAGTGCTGGGATTACGGGCTTGAGCCACCGCACCCGGCCTTTTAGAGTTTCTTTTTTTTTTTTTTTGAGACAGGTCTCTCTTTGTCACCCAGGCTAGATAGCGTGCAGTGTCACAATCTTGGCTCACTGTAGCCTTAACCTCAAGTGATCAAGTGATCCTCCTACTCCAGCCCTCCACATTGCTGGGAATATTAGGCATGTGCTGCCATGCTTTGGTAATTTTGTATTTTATGTAAAGTTGGGGTTTTGTCGTGTTGCCCAGGCTGGTCTCAAACTCCTGTTTTATGCCTGCCTTGGCTTTCTAAAGTGCTAGGATTACAGAGATGAGCCATAGTGCCTGGCTGCCCTGACTATTCTTGATGCTGTGGCTGTGGGTTGGTGCCTGTGCTTTTGAAGAAGTAGGGATTTATTCCAGTCTTTGCAGACTGACTTTGTGTGGGTAAGCCTTTTATCAGTCAGCCCTTACAGAGATTCTGAGCAGGTCATCTGGTGTGCTGTGTGGGTGGGCTTGTTGTTGGGGTTCATGGGCAGGATGGCTTGTTGCTTGGGTCAGTAGGTGGGCAGACCTTGCATCTGAATCTTCAGGGGTGAGCCAGAGCTTGGATCTGTTAATTGGGTCCATGAGGGTGAGCCTGCTGCCTAGTTGCATAAAGGTGGGCTTGGAGTTTGCTGTCTGTGGGAACTGGACTTGAGCTTGGGTCCACAGAGGCAGACCTGGTACTGGGGTTGGCCTTGTGCCTGAGTCTGCAGTTGCTAGCCAGCCACTGTGATGAGTCTGGTACCTAGATCCACTGGGTTGGGCCTGGAGCCTAAGTCCATGGGGACTGGCATGGCTTAGGGTTGGCCTAGAGCCTAAGTCTGCAGAGGCTGGCCTGGGACTGAAGCATATCCATATCCTGGTGCCACTGGGCTAGTCTGGAATCTGTGGCCTCTGAGGTAAACCTGGCAATGGAGCAAACCTGGAGAAAAAGTCCACCAGGCAGGTCTGGAGCCTAGGGCTGTGGGATTTGGCATGGTGCCAGGGTAGGCCTGGAGGCTCAGTTCATGGTTACCAGTCTGGAGTCTGGAACCTGTGCAGGCCCTCTTGGTTCTGGATTTTACTGGGTTGGGCCTGGCATTAGAGTCTAAGGCAATGTCCAGTATTGACTTCCATCTTCTTCCACCAAGCAGAGGGTATCTCTCTACACTATGCTGCCTGCAGTTAAAGCATGCGTGACCTTGGTAATGTAAAACTGTCCTTCCTACCCTTTTCAATGTGGTTTCTTATTTCTGTGTTACACTTAGGTGCTATGATCTCTTGATCTCTTACCTGGTTTCCTTAGCTCTTGTGAAGTTATTTATTTTGCCATCTTGCTTTTCTTTATTTATTTAATGGCTGCATATTTCCCACTGTATGGATATACTATAAATTAATCAGATTAATCAACAGTTAGGTTGCAGCTGGGCACGGTGGCACATGCGTGTAGTCCCAGCACTTTAGGAGGCTGAGGTGAGTGGATCACTTGAGGTCAGGGGTTCGAGACCAGCCTGGCCAACATGGTGAAACCTGTCTCTACTAAAAATACAAAAATTAGTCAAGCATGGTGGCAGGCATTGTAGTCCTAGCTACTCGGGAGGCTGAGGCACGAGAATCACTTGAACCCTGGAGACACAGGTTGTAGTGAGCCAAGATTGCCCCACTGTACTCCAGCCTGGGTTACAGAGTGAGACTCTGTCTCAAAAAAGAAAAAAAAAAACCTAATTATTTTGATGCTCTTTTGAGCACGAGAATTCTTGTGAACAAATCAGGTTTAATATCTTATCTCCTCTATTTTTTGAGGACCTTTTGAATTCCTGTCTTATAATTTCTGATATTCTTATATCTTCATATAATAGAGGCTCTCTATTGACCTGTTAGAGGATTGAGAACCTATCTCTGCTCCCTTTAGAGAAATAAAACTTTAATTCTTAAATTTACCACCACTAGGTTAAAATCTTTATAAAACTACAATTTTTATTATCACTATTATCCTTCTAAAGAGAGGCCATTCTCAGGACTTATATTCTGAATAATTTATGTTTAAACATTCTCTCTTTTTTTTTTTCTGAGATGGAGTCTTGCTGTGTCACCCAGGCTGGAGTGCAGTGTCATGATCTCTTGCTCCCTGCAACCTCTGCCTCTCGAGCTCAAGTGATCCTCCCACTCCAGCCTCCTAAGTAGCTGGGATTACAGGTGTGTACCACCTTGCCTGGATAATATTTGAAGTTTTAATAGAGGAGACAGGGTTTCATCATGTCACTTAGGTTGGTCTTGAACTCCTGGGCTCAAGCCACCACCCACTTTAACCTCCTAAAGAGTTGGAATTACAGGCATGAGCCACCGTGCCTGGCCCAATTTCCTTATTATATAGCATTATATTTAGATAGCATATTAATAATATTCTTTGGTAATTTCCTTTTAGAATCAGGAACAGAGATTTAAGCATCTACTGTTTCTCCCTACTAAAATGTCCTTCCCATGCAACCCTCCCATACTCTTCTCCCTCTTTTAAACCTACTGATCCTTTGACATCTGGCTGTAACATTCCACTCTCCAGGAACTCTTTTCTGCATTTTTGGGCACAGATTCCCCACTTTCCCTGCTGTGTGGTTGAAAGGAGGAGAGACAATGTTTGGAGTTTGAATTGGCAGCACAAGGCAGATCTCTTGGAGCTACATTCCTTATTTCTGGGTAGAAGGGGTAGGGAGGGCAGGCAAAGATGAGAATTGGACACATTCCATGCTATAAGCTCTCTTCACTCACTGGTGGGTGGGAAAGAAGACAGAAGAGAGAATAAGATGAATGGGGGAGACTGGGAGATCTGCCCTTTGGAGGATGCCCTTTCTTAGACTGAATTTTGAACATCCTTATGTGTGAAGGAATTGTGAGCAGACATGTTCTGAAATCCATTTCTACTATTTAAAAAGTGTTGAAATCACTGGTTTAGAGACAATTAGCATAAGTCAAGGAATTTTTGATGTTAGACCTACACATAAGTTGATTAAATAAGAATTGTAAAAATAAATCTGCTGTTTGTATGTCAAGAAACATCTTCAGATGCAATCAAATATGTTAATATTGGGCTAGAGCTCCAGACTGATGGCCACTGAGAGTTGAAATCTAATTACCAATCAAACATTCATTCCTTTAGATGTTTTTTAATATGGTCTTAATTTCCAATCAGTACGGTGTGCCCACTTTTAAAATGAGGGTATATATATATATATATATATATATATATATATATATATAAATGGACATATGCCCATGCTGATATGAGCATAGGGAGGTGGAAAGGACTGAAGGTTGGAAAATCTACTACTGGCTCTGTCCTACTGAACAAGGCTCTGTCTCATCTTTCTCTCTCTCTCCCCTTCTGTTTTATTCATTATTTGTTAGGAAGCAAAATTGCACGGATCTTAAGAAGGAATTTTTTTTTTTTTTTTGAGACAAGTCTTGCTCTTGTTGCCCAGGCTAGAGTGCAATGGCGCATCTCGGTTCACCACAGCCTCCGCCTCCCAGGTGGAAGCAATTCTCCTGTCTCAGCCTCCTGAGTAGCTGGGATTACAGGAATCTGCCACCATGCCTGGCCAAGAAGGAAATCTTTAGAGATAGATTTTTTGAGTTCAAATCCTAGTGATGTCGCTTGATAGCTGTGGGACCTTAGGTAATTACTTAACCTTTCTGTGCTTCAGTTTCTTTATCAGCAAACCAGGGATAATAACCTAGCCCTTTGGGTAGTTGAAAGGATTAAGTAAAATAATACTTACAAAATGCTTAACATGATGCTTGGCCATAGGAAGTGTGAAAAAATATCAGCAGTTGCCGGGCGCGGTGGCTCACGCCTGTAATCCCAGCACTTTGGGAGGCCGAGGCGGGTGGATCACGAGGTCAAGAGATCGAGACCATCCTGGTCAACATGGTGAAACCCCGTCTCTACTAAAAATACAAAAAATCAGCTGGGCATGGTGGCGCGTGCCTATAATCCCAGCTACTCAGGAGGCTGAGGCAGGAGAATTGCCTGAACCCAGGAGGCGGAGGTTGCAGTGAGCCGAGATCGCGCCATTGCACTCCAGCCTGGGTAACAAGAGCGAAACTCCGTCTAAAAAAAAAAAAAAAAAAAAAAAAAAAAATAATCAGCAGTTATTACAAAGTGGCAGGCCCTGAGTTAATATATTTTTGGGCTAGATCAGGTCCTGATTTGGCTGTCAAACTGCATGGACTTGTGGCTTTCAGTGTGAATTATCAGGGTTCACCTCTCTTTCTAGCAACACCCTCCCCCACTGAAATCATTTAAAAATTCTGGATAAAATAGCAAAATCATTTTCTTAAATGCAATGAACCAGTAAGAAAGTAATGAATACTCATGGCCAAAGCTCAGTGAAGAGGGTCAGTTGAGCACTGAAGCTGGGTTTGCCTTGAGGACTTTTGCCAAACTGGGTTAAGTTGAATTTCAATTTTCATTGCCAGAAGGCATAAGGGACGTGAGACAGTGTGAGACATCTGAGAAGAGGCCCTTTGGTTATAAAGCTGGGATTTCAAAAGGCTTCTCCTTCAATGTAAGTATAAATAAGAAAAAAACAAAAACAAAAATCACCTTATTTTCTTTCCAATCTAAGAAGATTGTAAGGAAGATCACCTATCACTGGTGCTGAGCAGATGCCTGATTACTTGGTCCTGAGAATATGTGATTCCAAATCAGCTCTAATACAGGTATGCATCTGGAATTCAAAATACCTATGTAGTCAGGAAAACCTCAAGATGAAGACTTGGTTTAAAGATTTCATACATTGGGCCAGACACAGTGGCTCGTGTCTGTGATCCCAACACTTTGGCCAAGGCGGATGGATCACTTGAGGTCAGGAGTTTGAAACCAGCCTGGCCTACATGGTAAAACCCTGTCTCTACTAAAAATACAAAAATTAGCTGGGCGTGGTGGTACATGCCTGTAATTTCAGCTATAGGAGAGGCTGAGGCAGGAGAATCATTTGAGCCCGGGAGGTGGAGGTTGCAGTGAGCTGAAATTGCACCACTGCACTCCAGCCTAGACAACAGAGTGAGACTGTCTCAAAAAAAAAAAAAAAAAAGGATACATTGGAAGTATTGCTGGTACTGAGCAGAATGCAATTTTTTGCCTTTTTGGTGAAATCTATTTTTTTTATCTCAGACTACAGAGAATTTCTGCCAATGAAATTAAAAGGCAAATGAGCATCTCTGTAAAACGAAAAACAGAACGAAAACAGAACAAAAAACCTTCCTAAACACAAGATATGAGCTGAAGATAAGAAATTGTAAGGACTAACCAAGCTTATTTAATTTTAATTTTTCTAACCTCATTTTAAAAAGAGCCAAATACAACTTGAAAAAATAAAAATGTGGCCAGGTGTAGTGGCTCACGCCTATGATCCCAGCACTTTGGGAGGCCAAAGCAGATGGATCACAAGATCAGGAGTTTGAGACCAGCCTGACCTGTTGGGAAAAGTGGCAAAGGCAAAAGGACTTACAGAGTGCCTACCTAAATTGGTTACAAGTAATACATAGACAAGGAACAACAAACTGCGGAAGGCCGCAGGAGGCCTCTGAGGAGGAAGGCCTCTTCATGCCTCATGTTCTGGTGCAGGCTGACCTAGGCTCTGTTACTTTAAACCTTGTGCTCAAGGACATAAAACTCCTTCGTAGCACTGTGACATAGCCAGAATTGTAGGCTCCTTGTAAGGCCCATGTTCCATGAGCTGTACATAGATAATAAGCTAAAGATAACCACATGTTCTTGTTTTGTGAAACTCCCAAACTGCCACTGTTATCAATCCTTAGGATGACACACCAGTTCCAGTTCACTGATTTACTTCTGGCTCACTGATTCACTCCACCATCACTCCACCCCTACCCTGTAGATCAAAGAGATTGTAACCAATAAATAGTGTGGATGATCAGAGCTCAGGGCCTTCATTGTCTCCCCCAAAGTAATGAGTGATGGCCCTCTGGTCCCATTATCTCTCTTAATCTGTCTTTTTCTCATTCCTTTGTTGCCACCGAACATGGGGTACCCACGGGTGATGTAGGGCTGGTTTCCTACACTGACCAACAAGTGAAACCCCGTCTCTACTAAAAATACAAAAATTAGCTGGGTGTGGTAATGCGCACCTGTAATCCCAGCTACGCAGAAGGCTGAGTCAGGAAAATCCCTTGAATCTGGTGGTAGAGGTTGCAGTGAGCCAAGATTGTGCGACTGCACTCTAGCCTGGGTGACAGAGTGAGACTCTGTCTCAAAAAGGTAATAATTAAAAATAAGTCAGTGAATGAATTTACAAATAGGTAAATCCAAGCTGCACAGAAAATTAGTCAAAAGAACCTGAAAAAAAATTTTAGTTACAGAACAAGAAAAAAGAAAATTGGAAAAAGCAACATTTAAAGAGATAATGGCTGAGAATTTTCAAGGATCAATAAAAAGCATCACTTGACATATTGGTGAAGTCATATGAATTCCAGTCAGAATAAGGAAAAAGAAATCTACACATAGACAAAATATAATTAAACTGCAGAACACAAAAGATAAAGAGAGGATCTTAAGCTTATCTTCAAAGACAAGACAAATTATCTTGACAGTGTAACAACAGAAGCCAGAAGACCGTAGAATACTATCTTTCATGTACTATGGGAAATTAACTGTCAGCCTAGGATCCTATTTTCATTAAAAAAAATCTTTAAAAAACCAGGACACAATAAAGACCTTTCAGATTTATAAAAACCTAGGGAAATTTGTTCCAGTAGATCCTCACTAAATGAGTACACTTCAGGTAGAAGAAAATAATTCCCAGTTAAGGGATCTTAAAAACAAGAGATAGGCCAAGCGTGGTGGCTCATGCCTGTAATCCCAGCACTTTGGGAGGCTGAGGTGGGTGGATCACGAGGTCAAGAGATCAAGACTGTCCTGGCCAACATAGTGAAACCCTATCTCTACTAGAAAATACAAAAAAAAGCTGGGCATGGTGGTGCGTGCCTGTAGTCCCAGCTACTTGGGAGGCTGAGGCAGGAGAATTGCTTGCACCTGGGAGGCAGAGGTTGCAGTGAGTCAAGATGGCACAACTGCACTCCAGCCTGATGCCTGGCGATAGAGCAAGACTCTCTCTCAAAAAAAAACAACAAAACAAAACAAAGCAAGAGGTAATGAGCCAGATATGTGGTGGCTCATGCCTCATGCCTGTAGTCTCAGGACTTTGGGAGGCTGAGGTGGGTGGATTGCCTGAGGTCAGGAGTTCGAGACCAGCCTGGTCAACATAGTGAAATTCCATCTCTACTAAAAGTACAAAAAATTAGCTGGACGTGGTGGCAGTGCCTGTAATCCCAGCTACTAGGGAGGCTGAGGCAGGAGAATTGCTTGAACCTGGGAGGCGGAGGTTGTAGTGAGCTGAGTTCACATCATCAGCCATCAGCCTGAACAAGAGCAAAACTCCATCTCAAAAAAGCAAAACAAAAACAAAAACAAAAACCAAACAACAAACAAGAAATAATGAAAAGCAAAGAAAGTTTAAGTTAAAACACATATTGACTATATGAAATAATAATGATATATTCAGTGGGAACTAGTAACATAAGTTGGAGAGCAAAAGGAGTTAATATGCTCTAAAATTCTTGTATACTTTGAGAAGAGATTACATATAATGATTATTGAGTCTTTTATAAGCAAAGTATGTATGTTAAAATTTCTAGGGCAACTGCTAAAAATTATGAAAAGAATGGATAACTTCCTAGCTAATGGAGAAAAATAATCTCAAGGAAATCAAGGGAGCTGAGAAAAAAATTGAGAATAGGCAAGACAAATAGCAAGCACAAAATATGGTGTTGAAATAAATTCCATTGTATCATTAATCATAATCTAAAGGAACCAAAGATTGTTAGAGTGGATGAAGAATTCAGCTATATGCCACTTATAACGGAAAGGTTGAGACCAGCCTGGCTAACATGGTGAAACCCTATCTCTGCTAAAAATACAAAAATTAGCTGGGCATGCATCTGTAATCCCAGCTACTCTGGAGGATGAGGATGGAGAATTGCTTCAACCTGGGAGGTGGAAGTTGCAGTGAGCCGAGATTGTACCTTCACACTCCAGCCTGGGCAACAGAGTGAGACTCTGTCTCAAAAAAAAAAAAAAAAAAGTGTCCAAAATATAAGGATACAGAATGTTTAAAAGTGAAATAATAAAAAAGGGAAATAGGTGAATAAAAACCAAAAGAAGCTGGCAGTTTTGACCTAAGACAAAATAGACTCTAAATTGCAAAAAGTGATTTTAGAGATAGGGTCAACTGGTTAAAAAGTCTCAACTTTATCAGAAAGCTTACATGCATTTTCAGGTAGCCTATAAAGGAAAGCCTATCAGATTAACAGCAGATTTCTTAGCGGAAACCCTATAAGCTAGCAGGGATTGGGGGCCTACCTTTAGCCTCCTTAAATAAAACAATTATCAGGCAAGAATTTTGTATCCAACAAAACTAAGGTTCATAATAAGGGAAAAATACAGTCTTCTTCAGACAAACAAATGCTGAAAAAATTCACCACTAGCAAGGCAGCACAACAAGAACTGCTAAAAAGAGCTCTAAATCTTGAAACAAATCCTTGAAATAAAGGAAAATAGAACCTCCTTAAAGCATAAATCTCATAGGACATATATAACAATTACACAATAATAATAATTAAAAAGACCCCAAGGTATTCAGGCAACAAATACTTGATGAATAGAGTAGTACCTCACATCTCAATACTAACATTGAATGTAATGACCTAAATGCTCCGCTTAAAAGATGCAGAATGGCAGAATGGATAAGAATTCACCAACCAACTATCTGCTGCTTTCAAGAGATTCACCTAACACATAAGGACTCACATCAACTTAAGGTAAAGGGGTGGAAAAAGATATTCCATGCAAATGGACACCAAAAGCAAGCAAGAGTAACGATTCTTATATCAGATAAAACAAACTTTAAAGCAACAGCAGTTAAAAAACGCAAAGAGGGACATCATAAAATGATAAAAGAATTAGTCCAACAGGGAGATGTCACAATTCTAAATATATATGCAACTACCACTGGAGCTCCTAAATTTATAAAACAATTACTACTAGATCTAAGAAATGAGATGGACAGCAACACAATTATAGTGGAGGACTTTAATACTCCACTGACAGCACTAGACAGGTCATCAAGACAGAAAGTCAACAACAACAAAAAAATGGACTTAAACCATACCCTAGAACAAATAGACTTAACAGATATTTACAGAATATTCTTCCCAATAACTGCAGACCTATACTCAGCACATGGAACATTCTTTAAGATAAACCATATGATAGGCCACAAAATAAGTCTCAACAAATTAAAAAAAATTGAAATTATAGCAAATAGCCTCTTAGATCACAGTGGAATAAAATTGGATATCAACTCCAAAATCAACCCTCAAAACGTGCAAATACGTGGAAATTAAATAACCTGCTCCTGAATGAGTGCTAGGTCAACAATGAAATCAAGATGAAAATTTAAAAATTATTTGAACTGAATGATAATAGTGACACAATCCATCAAAACCTTTGGGATACAATAAAGGCAGTGCTAAGAAGAAAGTTCATACCATTAAATACCTAAATCAAAAAGTCTGCAGGAGCACAAATAAACAATCTAAGGTCATACCTCAAGAAACTAGAGAAACAAGAACAAACCAAACCCAAACCCAACAGAAGAAAAGGAATAATGAAGATCAGAGCAGAACTAAGTGAAATTGAAACAAAACAAAAAACAATACAAAAGGTAAATGAAACAAAAAGCTGGTTCTTTGAAAAGATTAACAAAATTAATAAACCATTAGTGAGATAAACCAAGAGAAGAAGAGACATAATCCAAATAAACTCAATTAGAGATGAAATGGGAGATATTACAACTGATACCACAGAAATGCAAAATAGCATTCAAGGCTACTATGAACATCTTTATGTGCATAAACTAGAAAACCTAGAGGAGATGGATAAATTCCTGGAAATATACAATCCTCCTAGATTAAATCAGGAAGAAGTACATACTCTGAATAGACTAATAAAAAATAGCAAGATTGAAATCATAGTAAAAAAATTACCAATAAGTTTGGGCCCAGTGGCTCATGCTTATAATCCCAGCACTTTGGAAGGTAGAGGCAGGCAGATCAGGAGGTCAGGAGTTCAAGACCAGCCTGACCAACATGGTGAAATCCCGTCTCTACTAAAAATACAAAAATTAGCTGGGCATGGTGACATGCACCTGTAAACCCAGCTACTCAGGAGGCCGAGGTGGGAGAATCACTTGAACCTGGGAGGTGGAGGTTGCAGTGAGCCAAGATCGTGCCATTGCACTCCAGCCTGGACAATAGAGCAAAACTGTGTTTCAAAACAAAGCAAAACAAAACAAAACAAAAACCAATAAAAGAAGTCCAGGACCAGATGGATTCATGGCTACATTCTGTCAGACATTCAAAGAAGAATGGCACCAATGCTATTGACACTATTCCAAAAGATAGAGGGAATCCTTCCTAAATCATTCTGTGAAGCCAGTATCAACCTAAGGCACAAACCAGGAAAAGACATACCAAAAGAAGAAAACTACAAACCAATATCCTTGATGAACATAGATGCAAAAATCTTCAACAAAATTCTAACTAATGGAATCCAATAACATATCAAAAAAAATAATCCACCATGATCAAGTGGGTTTCATACCAGGGATGCAGGGATGGTTTTACATGTGCAAATCAATAAATGTGATACACCACATAAACAGAATTAAAAACAAAAATCACTTGATTATCTCAATAGACTCAGAAAAAGCATCTGACAAAATCCAGCATTCTTTTATGATTAAAACCCTCAGCAAAGTTGCCATAGAAGGGACATATATTAAGGTAATGAAATACATCTATGACAAACCCACAGCCAACATTATCCTGAATGGAGAAAGTCAAAAACCTTCCTCCGGAGAACTGCAACAAGACAAAGATGCCCACTTTCACGACTTCTTACCTTTTTTTGAGACGGAGATTCACTCTTTTGCCTAGGCTGGAGTGCAGTGCTGCGATCTTGGCTCAATGCACCTCTGTCTCCCAGGTTCAAGCGATTCTCCTGCCTCAGCCTCCCAAGTAGATGGGATTACAGGGTCATGTCAGTATGCCCAGCTAAGCTTTGTATTTTTAGTAAAAATAATTTGTATTTTTAGAGAGTTTCATCATGTCGGCCAGGCTGTTTTGGAACTCCTGACCTCAGGTAATCCACCCACCTTGGCCTCCCAAAGTGCTGGGGTTACAGGTGTGAGCCGCTGCACCTGGCCCACTTTTACTACTTCTATTCAACATAGTACTAGAAATCCTAGCCAGAGCAATTAGACAAGAGAAAGAAATAAAGGGTATCCATGTTGGTAAAGAGGAAGTTTAACTGTGGTTTGCCGACGATGTGATTGTATACCTAGAAGATCCTAAATACACATCCAAAAACCTCCTATAACTGATAAATTCAGCAAAGTTTCAGGATACAAAATTAATGTACACAAATCAGTAGCTCTGCTATACACGAACAGCAACCAAGCTGAGAATCAAATCAAGAACTCAACCCCTTTTACAATAGCTGAAGAAAAAAAAAAACAACTTAGGAATATACCTAACTAAGGAAGTGAAGGACCTATACAAGGAAAATGACAAAACACTGCTGAAAGAAATTATAGAAAATACAAACAAATGGAAACACATCCCATGCTCATGCATGAGTAGAATCAATATTGTGAAAATGACCATACTGCCAAAACCAATCTACTGATTCAATGCAGTTCCCGTAACATACCACCATCATTCTGAGAACTAGAAAAAACTATACTAAAACTAACATGAAGCCATGAAAGACCCCACATAGCCAAATAAAGACTTAGGAAAAAGAACAAATCTGGAGGCATCCCATTACCTGACTTCAAACTATACTATAAGGCCATGGTCACCAAAACAGCATGTGCCATAAAAATAGGCACATAGACCAATAGAACAGAATAGCAAATCTAAAAAGAAAGCCAAATACTTACAGCCAACTGATCTTCAACAAAACAAAAACAAAGTGGGGAAAGGACACCTATTCAACAAATGGTGCTGGAATAATTGGCAAACCACATGTAGAAGAATGAAACTGGATGCTCCTCTCTCACCTTATATAAAAAATCAACTGAAGATGAATCAAATACTTTAAGTCCTGTAACCGTACAAATTTTAGAAGATCACATTGGAAAAACCCTTCTAGACATTGGCTTAGGCAAAGACTTCATGACCAAGAACCCAAAAGCAAATACAACAAAAAGAAATATAAATAGATGAGACTTAAACTAAAAACCTTCTGCATAGTAAAATAAATAATCAGCAGAGTAAACAGACAACAGAATGGGAGAAAATCTTCATAATCTGTTATCTCTGATGAAGGACTAATATCCAGAATCTACAAGGAACTCAAATAAATCATTAAGAAAAAAACAGTCCCTTCAAAAAGTGGGCTAAGGACATGAATAGACAATTCTCAAAATAAGATATACATATGGCCAACAAACATATGAAAAAAGGCTCAGTGTCACTAATGATCAGGGAAATGCAAATCAAAAACCACAATGCAACACCACCTTACTCTGCAAGAATGGCCATAAGCTTTGGTGGCTTCCATGTGATGTTAAGCCTGCAGGTGTGCAGAGTGCAAGAGTGAATGAGGCTTGGTAGCCTCCATCTAGATATCAGAGGATTTACAAGAAAGTCTGGTTGCCCAGGCAGAAGCCTGCTGCAGGGAGAAAGCTCTCACAGAGAACCTCTACTAGGGCAATATGGAAGGAAAATGTGGGGATGGAGTCCCCACAGTGTCACCACCAGGGCACTGCATAGTGGTACTGTGGGAAGAGGGCCAACTGTTTTCCAGACCTCAGAATGGTAGAGCCACAGGAAGCTTGTTCACCGTTCCAGGAAAAGCCACGGGCTTCCAGCAACCTGTAACAGCATCTGTGGAGGCTGAATACTGCAAAGCCATAGGGGCAGTGCTGCCCAAGGTCTTGGGAGCCCACTTGTTGCACCAGTGTTCCCTGAATGTGGGTCATGGAGCCAAAGGAGATTACTTTGGAGCTTTAAAATTTGATGACTGTCCTGGTGGGTTTCGAGCTTGCATGGGGCCTGTAGTAGCCCCTTTCTTTTGGCCAATTTTTGCCCTTTTGGAACAGAATGTTTTCTTTCTTTTCTTTTCTTTCTTTATTTTATTTATTTATTTTTTGAGACAGAGTCTTGCACCGTCTCCTGGGCTGGAGTGCAATGGTGCAATCTCGGCTCACTGCAACCTCTGCCCCCTGCGTTCAAACGATTCTCCTGCTTCAGCCTCCTAAATAGCTGGGATTACAGGTGCCTGCCACCACACCTGGCTAATTTTTTGTATTTTTAGTAGAGACAGGATTTCACTGTGTTGGCCAGGCTGGACTCAAACTCCTGACCTTGTGATCCACCTGCCTCAGCCCCAAAGTGCTGGAATTACAGGTGTGAGCCACTGTGCCTGGCCACGAATGTTTTCTTTTCTTTTTTTTTTTTTTTT
>NW_016107340.1:5465167-5466459 GCF_001604975.1 Cebus imitator | reverse complement strand
AACTTGTTTCAGTTTTATAGGCTCACAGGTGGAAGGAACTCATTTTCTGATGAGACTTTGGACTTGGGACTTTTGACTGAGTGGATGCTGGAATGAGTTAAGACTTTGGAAGACTGTTGGGGAGACATGATTATATTTTGCAATATAAGGAGGACATAAGATTTGGGGGACCAAGGGCAGAATGATATAGTTTGAATACATGTCCCGGCCAAATCATAGGTTCAATTGTAATTTGCAGTGTTGGAGGTGGGACCTGGTGGGGGGGTGTTTGGGTCATGGGGAAGGATGAAATGGTGCTGTCATGCTTTGTGCTGTCCTCACGATAGTGAGTTCTTGTGAGATCTGGTTGTTGCAAAGTGTGGCACCCCCCCACCCCACCACACTCTCTTACTCTTGCTCCTGCCATGTGAGATGCCTGCTCCCACTTTACCATCCACCATTAGTAAAAGCTTCCTGGGACCTCCCCAGAAGCAGATGCCTGTGCCATACTTCCTGTATAGCCTGCAGAAACACAAGCTAATCAAACCTCTTTTCTTATAAATTACCCAGTCTCAGTATTTATGCCAGTGCAAGAATGGCCTAATACACAAGATTTGAACAAAGTAACTAATAAGTTTGAGCTGATAGACATGAAGATCACACCTCCCAACTTTAGAATACATATTCTTTTCCAACACACATAGAACATTTATGAAAAGTGACCTCAATCTAAATCTCTGACCATGGTGGAATTAAACTAGAAACTATAACCAAAAGATTACTATGAATAATTGTAGACATGGGTTTCAAAATAAACTTGGGGTTAAAAAGCTGTAATAGAATTCAGAAAATATTTTTAACTGAATAACAAAAATACTGTGATTCAAAACTTGAGGATTGGGGAAGTAGCTAACACATGCTTAACCTTAAATACTTATATTAGAAAAGATGAAAACCCAAAAACACTCAAATGTTGAAATTACAAGGGTAGAAAAAGATGCAGTTTAGACTGAAAGAAAACAAATGGAAGGCTATATGCAGTGGCTCATGCCTGTAATTCTAGCAGTTTGGGAAGCTGAGATGGGAGAATCGCTTAGGCCAGGCATTCTAGACTAGCCTGGGCAACACAGTGAGACCTCATTTCCACAAAAAATTAGCTGGGCATGGTGGTGTACATCTGTAGTTCTAGCTACTTGGAAGGCTGAGGCACAAGGATCCCTTAATCTTAGGAGGTCGAGGCTGCAGTGAGCCATGATCATGCCACTGCACTCCAGCCTGGACAACAGAGTGCTACTCTTGTCTCTTAAAAAAAA
>NW_016107340.1:5454523-5464917 GCF_001604975.1 Cebus imitator | reverse complement strand
AAAAAAAAAAAAAAACAAAACAGATGGAAGGAAATGATAGTAATAATTCCATGCTATTCAATGGAGATTACTGTAAAAACTAGTAATGTTGACAAATACCTGGCGAGATTGATTTAAAAATAAGAGAGGCACAAATAAGCAGTATTAGGAATCAGAAAACAGATATTATAGATATTAAAATGATAATATGTACAACTTCATGCTAAAACATTTGAAAACTTAGAGAAAATGAATATCTAGACAAATATAACTTACCAAAACTGACTTAGAAAAAATAGAAAGCCTGAATAATGCTATAATTTATAAATCAGTTGTCAAATATTTCTTCTTAAAGGAAAGTTCAGGCTCAACTGGTTTTACTAGCAAGTTCCAGCTAATTATTCTAGGAAATAGAAACTCATTTTGTAAAGCTATGAGAACTTTGATGCAAAAACCTTTTGAGAGCAATATGAGAAATGGAAATTATAGGCCAGCCTTACTTGGGAACATACATGTAAAATCATAAAACATGAGAAATTCAAGACCAATAATGTATAAAAAAGGGAAAAGGACTTCTTCAAGCTCTGGATACATATTACATAGTCTAAACCAGCCCTTTCAAATGCAGCATCATGGTGTCTTTGGAGGGTCGATTGTGCCTCATTGCTTAACTAGCTCAGAGCAGTTTCAGCTCCTGATTGCATTAGAGAAAAGAAAACACACCAGGAACTTGGGATTTAGTGGTGTCTCCTGTGAGCCTTCAAAAATGAACAAAGTACTCTTTTATTTTGTTCCCTTTGTGTACATAGCTGGGAGGGGGCTAGGCTGTGGAATTAGGCTGTTTGCAGAGACCTTTAACAACCAGTTTGGTGGTGCTTAGAAACCTGTGGGAAGTGGGGGAGGGGCCTATGGTGGGGCAGGCCATCTGCCGGGTGGCGGTTGACAAGGGAGCCCTCTGGGCCTGAGGCAGGCTTCTGAACTGCTTTAGAAGCTGTCAGTCTGGGGTTGGGCCAGAGAAGAGGAGCCCTGTCCCCTCCCACCCCATCCTTTCCCTGTGTAATTCTCTTACTTTGTCTTAAAATTAATGGAGAAATGAGAAAGGAGCAACTTTGTTTGAAATCTGAGCTTTTAACTGGATTTAGTTTGAATTCCCAACTTTTCGGGATACCTGGGTGCAAAAAAAATTCCCAAACATATGTTGTGTCAGAGGCCGAAGTACAGGATATAGTTTTGAGACCTGTTTTGCTATGCCTTCCTCTTTCTAAGTGCTTGCCGTTTTATGACTATTACTGTCAGAGCTTGTTAACTTTGACTTTACTTTCCAGCAAGGCTTAAGGAGAAGGAAATGAGCACTTCTCCATATAAGTAAAATGCTATACAACTGATACCTGAGAGTTCATTTTGTGGCTTCTCAGGGTTATTTTAATTTATAATCACAGATGAATGGATTGGGATATTAGGAAGGAGTTTTCCATCAACCTTTTTAATGGAATATTGAGTATTAAAATTGGACATGCTTTAAAGAACATCTCATTCACTGCCACTCCCTTTTTTTTGAGATGGAGTTTCACTCTTGTTGCCCAGGCTGGCGGGCAATTGTGCGATCTCGGCTCACTGCAACCTCCACCTCCAAGTTTCAAGGGATTCTCCTCCTCAGCCTCTCAAGTAGCTGGGATTACAAGCATGTGCCATCACGCCTGGCTAATTTTGTATTTTTAGTAGAGACAGGTTTTCACCATGTTGATCAGGCTGGTCTTGAACACTGACCTCAGATGACCCGCCCACCTTGGCTAATCGCCCAAAGTGCTGGGATTACAGGTGTGAGCCACTGTGCCCAGTCCTTTTTTTGGTTCCTTAGATGAGGTAGCTGAAGCACAGGGTTGTGAAGAGATTGACCCTGAAACAGTGTTAGAGGCAGCATTGGGCTGCAGCTCTGGATTTTTTTTTTCTTTCTTTTTTTAACATCAAAGGAGATTTCAGTGCTAACAGCTCTGGATTTTTGACTTTCAGTCAGGTATTTGTCCATTGTCCCTTGATAGCTTACTACATCCCATGAACTAGTCATTCCTTTTCCAACACGGAGGCAAGTGTGTGCATTACATTTTAATTTCTGGCCATATCCTTATTCCCATTTCAACATTCTCCAAATGCTGCTAGCAAACTGGAGAACACACACACCTCTCGGACACTTTTTAACCATGATATGTGGCAAGTAAACTTGGTGTTTCTGAACTTGGTCCAAGTAGCTCACTCAAATTTCATTTCAAAGTACCATCTTATACCCAAAGGACTGACACTTTGCTCTGATTATCTCTATTCTATACACTCCAGAGGCTCCTGCTGGAGGGACAAGGTATGCATTTTTTGAATAAGTAGTGTTTCATTTAGTTGTCTCCTCCTGCCTCTTCTTGGTTCATAGTAGAGTTGGGTTGAATGGTGGATGTGCGAAGAATTAGAGTGTTGTCTGTCATGAGTAATACAACTCTAGGTTCTTTTTATAGGGAAGCAGAATGTCAGGGAGGAAATGGTGCTGGATGTGGAGTGTAGCTCTGGACTGGGGACAGTGGATTTGGAGTCAGGAGATGTGGGTTTGCAACCTGCTGTTTCCAATTAGTTTTATTAATAATGTGGAATTCATAGGGCTATTGTAAGAGCCTTTTTCTTTTTTTAAGATAAGATGTAAATGGAAAATTGTGTAAGTCATGATGTGATTTACAAATAATATATTATTAATAAGGACTGTAAAGGGTATATTGGTTTTTATGCATAAAGGTACTGGAGGAGATTGGGCTCTGGTGATGATAGTCATAGTAGAGAGAAAAAGGTGGAGACAGCAGTCAGGGCCCAGGCTGGCGTGCAATTGTGTGACCTCGGCTCACTGCAATCTCCGTCTCCTGGGTTCAAGCAATTTTCCTGCCTCAGCCTCCCAAGTAGCTTGGATTACAGGTGCCCACTACTTCGCCCAGCTAAGTAACATTATCTTTTAAAGATTTTCCTTTTTCTTTTTTCAGCGCAGTATTATAATTCTGATTTTCATATATGAACTGGGATAATTTGTCTTTTAAGCCCATCAAGTGGCTTGAACAAATCTGTAGTGTTTCATAAAACTCAGGTTAAAACAGTAATATAGATTTGCCTGACATTTGAAAATAGCTAAAGGAATTCTAAAGCTGAAGAAAAGGTTTTGTGTTTTGCTTTGCTTAAAGACACCTTCAAGTAGTATGGGGGAATCCTTTTCAGCCAGGACAAAGGACTTGAATGCATCATAACCCTAGAAAAAGCCCAAGAAAGAAAATACTGAGTCATGCTTTTGAACTCAGAGAGGACTTGTTGAAAACTTGCCCAAGGTCTCCTGTGAGTCAGTTGTTAGAACTGAAATCAGAATAGAGTGTTCATAATGGCCAGGTGGGTTTACATTTTGCTATGCTGACATATTAATCAGTCAGGACTCTAGGTGCAAGTGACAGAAAAACCCACTCAATGTGGTTGACCCAAAACAGAATACAAAAAAGAAAAAAAAATAAACAATAAAAAAAAAAAAAAAAAAAAAAAAAAAAAAAAAAAAAAAAAAAAAAAAAGGAAATGTACTGGCTTATTTAAAAGGCGCAAAAATAGATCTAGCTTCAGGTATGGCAAATGATATTACCAGGACTTGGTTTTTTTCTGTTTCTCTGGGTTGGATCCAATATCCAGAAATTTTTCCCTTATGTTAAGACGGTGGCCAGGAGCTTTATGTATTGAGGCTTAGACCTCGAAACTTCAAGTAATACTGAAAAGGAAGTTTTGTGTTTTTTTTTTTTTTCCCAATAGTTCAAACAGAAATCTGTGCCTGACTCTCAGTGATCTGAAACAGGCCGTGTGGGTCTCCTATACTGTGGCCTGGTAGATGCGATTCTCTGATTTGCCTGCCTAAGCCACATGTCTACCTGAATCAGGGGATGAAGCTGACAGCACCTGAATCTTGAACAGAGAGTGGGAGAAGGAGTTTCCCAGAGGAAAACTGGGGTGCTCTTTCTAGAAGAGGGAAAAATCAGCAGATGTTCACCATGGTGGAGCTTTCTTAAAGGGAGCTTTAATTCTTGTAAGTGGGTATGGGTGGGAAGGGTTTTTTTTTTTTTTCATTGTCGAGTTTTATAAGTATTGATAGCTGGGCGTGGTGGCTCACACCTGTAATCCCAGCACTTTGGGAGGCCGAACTGGGCGGCTTACCTGAGGTCAGGGGTTTGAGACCAGCCTGACCAACATGGGGAAACCCATCTCTACTAAAAATACAAAATTAGCTGGGAATGGTGGCACATTGCCTGTAATTCCAGCTACTTGAGAGGCGAAGGCAGGAGAATTGCTTGAAACAGGGAGGCAGAGGTTGTGTTGAGCCAAGATAGCACCATTGCACTCTAGCCTGGGCAAGAGTGAAACTGTCTCAAAAAATAAAAAGTACTGACAAACGATTATTATTCAAAGTACTTGCCACTTTTCTTAGTTAAAAGTGCCATCCTTGAATTTCTAATATTCTTTGTTGGTGGTGTCCTGTTGCCAGTTTTCTGACTTGTTTGGTATTGGCAATTCTGGTCATGTTAATTACAACTAAAAATGTCAGAAATAAAGAAATTTTACATGATTTTTACCTGATTTTACATGATTACAAAAGTTACTTATTACATATAAAATGAGCTTAGGAGCATTTTAACTTTTAAGCTTTTTTTTTTAAGTTCATTTGCTGCATGAGTCCTCTACATGCTTACATGGCTTTTATTTATTATTTTTGCATTAAGATTTTTTGTGTTCGGTGTCTTTGAGTAAAGTTCATTACAATTTCTTTTTCAAATCACATTTATGTTCTGTGAAAGTATATTTGTTGATATACCTAGTGGGTTGCAACATATTAGGTTATTCAGCAAAAGAAGTAGACTTATAATAATCTAGTTTATGTTAAAAAAAAAAGACAGTGTTCATGGTCATTGTCTCTAGGGGATAAATAATATCACACTGAACACTTTTTGAGTTTTTCTGTGCTTTTTAGGTTTCAAGCTTCTAAACATGGAGGCATATTTTAAAACTAGTTTGTTTTTTTTTGTTTTTTGGTTTTTTTTTAGACAGAGTTTTTTGCTCTGTTGCCCAGGCTGGAGTGTAGTGGCAAGATCTCAGCTCACTGCAACCTCTGCCTCCTGGGTTCAAGCCATTCTCCTGCCTCATCCTCCCGAGTAGCTAGGATTACAGATGCATGCCACCACAGCTGGCTAATTTTTGTATTTTTAGTAAAGATGGGGTTTCACCGTGTTGACCCGGCTGGTCTTAAACTCCTGACGTCAACTGATCCACTCATCTCAGCCTCCCAAAGTGCTGGGATTACAGGCATGAGCCAATAAGATGAACTTTATTAAAATTAAAAAGTTTTGCTCTGTGAAAGACACTGTTAGTGACAAGTCACAGTATGGGAGAAGATATTTGCAAGAGATGTATCTGATAAAGGACTCTTGTCCAAAATATATATTTTAAAAACTCTTAAAACTTAGACTGGGTGCAGTGCTTCATGCCTATAATCCCAGCACTTTGGGAGGCCAAGGCAGGAGGATCCCTTGAACTGAGAAATTTGAGACCAGCCTGAGCAACATAATGGGATCCTGTCTCTGCAAAAAATTAAAAAATTAGACATGGTGGTAGATACCAGTGGCCCCAGCTACTCAGGAGGCTGAGATGGGAGAATTGCTTGAGCTCTGGAGGTCGAGGCTGCAGCTGAGCCCTGATTATGCCACTGTACTTCAGCCTGGGCATCAGCGTAAGACCCTGTCTCAAAATAAATGAATAAATGAAAGGATGAATGAATGACACCTCATCAAAGAAGATATACTAGTGGCAAACAAGCATATGAAAGATGCTTCACATCATAGGTCATTAGTAAAAGGAAAATTAAAACAGCAATGAGTACCACTACACAGCTATTAGAAAGGCCAAAATCCAGAACACCAAATGCTGGCAAAGATGCAGAGCAACAGGAACTGTCATTTATTGCTGGCAGCATTGCATAGTGGTACAAAATATCTTCTACTTTAGAAGATAGCTTGACTCTTTCTTACAAACTAAACATTCTATTACTACACAGTCCAGCAGTTACCCTCGGTAGATGAGTTGAAAACATATATCCACACACACACAAAATTGCACATGGATGTTTACAGCACTTGTATTTATAAGTTTCAAAATTTGGAAACAACTAAGATGTTCATCAGTAGCTCAGTGGATAAATGAACTGTGGTACATCCAGACAATGGAATATTATTTAGTGTTAAGTTGAAATTAGCTCTCAAGCCATGAAAAGACATAGAACATTAAAAGCATATTACCAAATGAAAGAAGCCAATTGGAAAAGGCTATGTACTGTGTGTTTCCAATCACAGGACATTCTGGAAAAGGCAAAACTATAGAGACAGTAAAAAAATATCAGTGCTTATCAGGTTTTAAGGGGGAGGGAGGGAAGATGCAGAGCATAGCAGATTTTAGGGCAATGAGACTATTTTCTATGGTACCATAATTAATCTGTATGTTTAAAAAAGAGCATAAATCTGTACATTCTATTTATAAGATGTAAATGCTTATAGAGTTCTGAATGGGTAACATGTTATATTACCCAGCCCTCTTAGAAGGTGGAGTATTTTGTAAGTCTAAAAAGTAAGTTGAAAAGGAAAAAAAGGTGATCAATTTAAAACTATCCTTGCCTGAATATTAACCAAACAACTTCAAATTGGGTAGAAGATGCAGGGGAAGTACATCTTTAATGTAATATAAATTGTCTAAAAATTAGTGAATGTGGTATACGTTAGTAGTTGTTTTTACCTACTGTGTTCACACAAACGGAGCCGTGAAACACTCAACTTGCTTTGGCTTTTTTTCTTTTTTTTGATATACTTTTGTTTAGTGTTTTCTCATAATCAACTTGCTTTGGAACTGCTGAGGCTGGGTTTCCCACAGTTTATCATCTGACAGCTAGCGGTGCTATCTTGCAAGCCACACATCCCTTCTGGGCCTCGGTTTCCTTCTGACTACACCAGGCGAGGTTTGTCTACTTTCACTTGATTTTCTTTAGTGAGCCCTAGGCCCTGGCTCTTCTGAATCTGGTGGAAGCTAAAATGAGGCTTATCACTCAGCTCTCTTCCCTTGCCCCAGAGTTAGTAACTCTGTTTATTATCTCCACCTCCATTATCTCTAAATCTGAAGGCCAGAGGGAGAGCATCTTTTCATCAGTCTCTTACTGATGCTGGAATCCTACACCTAGAGATTCTGATGTAATTGGTCTGGGTGTAGCTTGGAAGTCAGGAGTCTTAAGCTTCCCAGGTGATTCTAATGTGTAGTCAAGGTTGAGACTCACGGATGTAAAGCCTTATCGCAGTTCCTGATGCCATAGTAGTTTCTCAATAACTGGGAAACGGGATTATGAGAGTTAAGTGCATGAAAGAATTTTAGGTAAACTGGAGGGAGAGATTCCTGGGGGCATTTCATGAAGGCAGTGGCATTTTACCCAGCTTTTAAAGAAAAGCAAAAAGGTCTGGAAACTGGAAATCCTGGGCCACTGATGTGAGCTAGTGCCCAAGTATCTCAATATTATATCCATGTCTGTGGGTTTGTGCTTCTGTCTCGACAGAGTTGAAGGTTTCAACTCTGACTGGGTGATCATCCTTTGAGAGGATAGTATATGTATTATATGTTATATTATCTATTGCTGTGTAACAAATTACCCGAAATCTTGTGTCTTTTTTTTTTTTTTTTTTTTTAAGTACATTTTGTGTTTTTCAGATTCTGCTACCTTCTCTTTTGGGTTGAGAATGAGCAGAGAGGGCAAAATAAAGAGTGACACATGAAACCATAAGATCACGTCAGTAAGAAAAGATGAGCATGAATACAAACAGGGTTCTCTTTAATTCCATGTAAATTAGAACATTTCTAATATAAAATATAGTTTTTATAGGAAATTACTACTGTTATTGAAAATTATTTTCAATTCTTGGAAAAAGGTATTGTTAAAAATATGTGTCTTCAAAATTACATGCCTATATATACATGTAAATACACAAGAAAAGAATGAGAATACATACCCAACAAAAGGGGTCATTCCAGGAGAGGGACATGAAATGAGAGAAGAGGGGAGGGGACTTTATTTTTAAAAAATTGATGAATTTCAGCATGGAGTTTAAAAAAAGTGATGAAGATATATAACTGCGTGATTTGTATAACTAAAAATACTTTTTAAAGAAGAGACCTTTGTGATATATAGGCTGGGGAGAGGGCAGAGGTTGGGTTGTTTTCACAATTAGCTGTATTCTGTTGTATTTTTCTTTACTTTTTTTTTTTTTTTTGAGATGGGGTTTTGTTTTTTTTTCCTAATTTTTAGTGCAATGGCACAATCTTGGCTCATTGCAACCTCTGCTCTCAGGTTTGAGTGATTCTCTTGCCTCAGCCTCCCAAGTAGCTGGGATTACAGGCCACATGCTACCATGCTCAGCTGATTTTTTGTATTTTTTAGTAGAAACGGGGTTTCACCATGTTAGCCAGACTGTTCTTGAACTCCTGTCCTCAGGTGATCTGCCCGCTTCAGCCTGCCCAAGTGCTGGGATTGCAAGCATGAGCCACCACGCCCGACCTGTTCTGTTGTATTTTATAGTCAGCTCCATATGGTAGTGAGACTCCCTCAGCCTCCGGAAGTAGGATAAGCAGCCAGATTAGCCAGGTGGGTATGAGGCAAGTGGAAGTGGGGTGTTCAGCATGGAGCCAGGGAAAAGGCAGGATAGGTGGGAATTAGGTAAGATCCCTGGTGGGGTGGGTTAAGGTGGGGCCATAGGGAGCCAAGGAGAAGCTCTGACAAAAGCTTCAGGAGCCTTCACCAATTGTTCCATCAATGAATAGACAATACTTTGATAATATATATTTTTTCACCAAGTGGCTGATTTCATCCTGGGGTACGTTTACAAAATTCTAGGTTGTTTTAGTAGGACAGATGACAAATTATTTCCCACCTGTGGGGTTTTACTTCATGCCAGTCTTGCTTAGTTTTGCCTGGCTTTATTCTGTGAACAGAAAGGAGGCTGGAATTCTGAAAAGTTGCTTTAACCAAATCCTGTGAACAAAGGAGGCCTTGTTCAGGGTTATGCACTTCAGCTTTTGGGGGAATTTAATTCATCAACTCAGATCTCTGCTTTTCAAGTTCTTACTCTAGCTAGCATTGTGTTTCTCTGTGTGTGTGGTGGAGCAAGTCTTACGTAGGAGCAGGCATTGCTAGTTTACCTTGCTGAGGCCTGTACCCAGCTCTGGTTACACCAGTGAGTTCAGCCTGGGGCAGATCCAGGCCCTAGTGGGGTCCTAAATGGACACCAGTAATGGACCCAAAAGAGGGAGGCACATTTATTAATGTGTTTGGCTCATTCATTGCCACATGGATGCTGTACTGACATAAAATTCAGGAATTGGGAATGATGATTTCGTTTCTGTCAGTTGCCTCCACACCCTGCAACTGAGATTTCCTGAAATGTTACCAGTGTTGACTGGTTTGGATCTTGGACTACTAGCAGTGAGGCCTGGAGCATGTAAACCAGCCCTGAAACCCGCTCCCTGATGGTAGGTTCATTTCCCCTGGAGATGGGTAATGTGGAGCCCTGAAAGGTGGTTTGAAAAAGATATGCTAAATGACATTCTAGACCCTGGGAAGACTTGTGGGAAATTTCTTAGGGCCTGGGGGATTCCAGCTCCGTGTGTGGAGAAGTTGTATGCCATATGCATTGCCCCATAATGCTGGGCAACCGATGGCATTATGCTACCAGTGTGAGCGTGTGGCTGCCGTTTTCTTCATTTTTGTCTCATTCTGTTTCCCTTGACAGGGCAATTTGGTTTTGATGCTGTGCCAGAAATCTTCTGACAATGAGTTACTGGAACTTGGAGAAAAGGAACTGTGTGCAGTACCGCAGGCATTTTCTGGTGGACAACAGTGTGTTTCATGGTAAGCTGTCTCTTGTATTTATGTGGTTGGATCTTTTGTTTCTGACAGGACTTTTATTCTAGCACTCTAGATGCAAATATGGTACACTTGGTGGATGGAACCAAGAGCCTGAGTTAACTTGTTTATAAATAATTACCCAAGAAGTCCCGTTGTACTTAACCATCTCCAGCTGTAAGCAATGGGCCCTACCTCAACAACTACGAGAGTGTTATCTCTTTCTGCTTTGTAGGGTAGGTGGTATCAGTGCCTTCCCTCTTCTACCACACTCTCAACTCCACTAATATCCCTTTCTGATGTTTGTAATTATGTTGGGCGAGGGGCATATAATTATTTAGTTAATATTTGTGGATCACCAGTCAGTGCTTATTACTAGCATAGCGTGGCCTTCCAAATTGAGATGTTAGAGAGTACTTGTGGCCACCTGCTTTAGATA
>NW_016107340.1:5438728-5454191 GCF_001604975.1 Cebus imitator | reverse complement strand
TTTTTTAAGTTGGAGTCTCTATTGCCCAGGCTGGAGTGCAATGGCATGATCTTGGCTCACTGCAACCTCTGCCTCCTGGGTTCAAGCGATTTCCTGCCTCAGCCTTTGGAGTAGCTGGGATTACAGGCATGCACCACCAAATTGGCTAATTTTTGTATAGTTTTAGTAGAAACAGGGTTTCACCATGTTGGCCAGGCTGGTCTTGATCTCCTGACCTTGTGAGCTACCTCCCTCGGCCTCCCAAAGTGTTGGGTTTACAGGTATGCCCGGCCTACACACACTTTAGGGCCTTAAGACTAATCTATATATTAGGTCCCATATAAAAACAGAACTGAACAGTTTGCAGCACTAAACCATTAGTATCAGGGTGGGTTACTGCAGCTTTGAATCAGAGAATAATCAATATTAGTCATTTTCATGACAAACTAAGACAAATTGCCTTTACCCTGCTGGTGTTTGTTTTGTGATATACAGCCAGGGATAAGCTCTGTCAATCCTGCTGTCAAGATACCCTAGAGTGAAACTGATTTAAAAGCCAAAGATTTATGTGGTGCCAGAATTTTTGGAATAATCTCCATCAGAGGCCTGTGAAATTGCAGAGAGAAGAGGGAGATTTCATGGAGAGTGGAATGCTCTTTAACAGAATCCTATAATCTAAGTGCTTTCTCCTTTCTAAGATTGGTTGTTCTGAAGTCTTCCCAATTTGGTGACAGACTTAATGTTTATTATTGCTTTAAACTAAGTTTAAGATAAATTTAACCTTACTTAATTAAATGCTTTAGTATTTACAGTGTTTTTTCAACATTCATTTATACCACCTCACTAAAAGGCCTTACAATGTAGAGAGTGACTTCATTTTATAGATGAAGAAAGAGAAATAGAGATGAAATAACTGCCCCAGTTGATGTAACTAATTATGCATTAGCAAGATTAGCATGAAAATTTCTGCCTCCACGTTTCCAGGTTGGTTCTCCTGTCATTCCAGTGGTGAGGTGCCCTTAGCAGAAGAGGCATGGGAATGGCAACTTGACACTGTGGGTCTGAGGTTCTACATTGCTTTTCTCTGAGCCTCATCCAAGGGTCCTGTTCATTGCTTTATCTCTCAGGCAGTGTTTGATTTATGGTATTTTTCTGTTGCAAATTTATTTGTAAGTAAGTATGGTAACAGAAGAATCACGGGAGTTAGAAGAACTAGCTTTATTTTTTCAAACTTTATTTTATGCCAGTTTTTAAGGAGTTTAGATTTAAGTGCCTCAAACTCATTATTATTTTCATTATTTTAAAATTTCTTTATCCAGATATCTCAAAGGCTATAATCATTTAAAATTTTTTCTATGTATTTTTATAGTCATATTACCAATTAGTCTATTACTATATTGCAGATACTTATACTAAGGGCTTGATGAACATTAACATTGTCATACTGAGTCCTTTCAAAGACTTTGCCATAGCTATTATTCAACCCATTTTATGAATGGGGGAACTAAAGCTTGTGGAGATTGTGAAATGGTGACCTAGGATTCAAATCCTGATCTGCCTAATTCCAAACCTCACTATTCTTTCTTCTTCCAGGCTGGCCTCTCCATTTTAATAAAAAAAATTAACATTCCGAGGCTTAAGTTCTATACAACAGTATTTTCTCTGTTATTGACTAGCAGTGTATGGTCCTGTACAAGTTATATGATCTTTCAGGAACTCACTTCTCTTTTCTGTGAAATGAGCATGCTGGTTTCGATGATTTTTGAAGTTGTTTCTAGTTCTAAACTCAGATTCCACTGAATTATTTCTGATAATTACAATTACTGTATTGTGTGAGCTCCCTTTTCACCAAACACAAGATACACAAGGGGGCAGTATAATACTTAAAATATGAATTGGTAACTTCCTGCATTCAAGAATTACTCTTTTGAAAGGATTTAGAGATATTAAATCCTCCCAAGATTAAAAGGATCAAAGCTGATTAGAACTATGATTCTATTCATTTATAATACAGCAATAGCTTTATGTATTTCCAATAGTGTAAAATATCATTTTGGATTTCCTTGCCTCGGGATATGTTGTAATTCAATAAAGAAGGATGCCTTTTGCTCTTCTGCCTCTGCTGAAAATGAATCTGTTAACATAGGAACTTATTTAACTTAAGGAAGACTTGTGAGAAGTCTTGGGATATTTTAAACCAAGGGAGCTCTAGTGATAATGTCTTTGTAGAGGATTTAAGAATATTTCTGAGAAAAGAAAGAGGACAGGACGTGGTCAGTAGGAAATGTCAGATTTCTCTTAGGCTTCTTGAACATTTACTGACCAGGCTTTGCTTATTCACTTTGGCTTCTTGTTTTTGTTGATAACTCTCCTTATGCAACCAAATCAACCAAAACAAAAATAAACAAAACTTCCATAAACAATAAAGAACCATTTCCCATGCAGGTTAATAGACTTTTGGAATAAGTAGACTTGGATGTGCAAATTATGCTAGCCAGATTCTCTTTTTACAAACAGACTTCAGCTGTGTTGCCAGGATAAAAGAGCTACATTAAATGAGAACTCTAAAATGGTCAATAGCAGTAAAAATAAAACTGTAACATTTGTGTAGTTTCACAGTTCATAAAGCATATTCATAGCCTCATTTTATTATTATAGAGGTGGTATATTCTCATTGTAAACCATTCAAAATATTACCCACAATCCTACAATCCAAAGAGAAAGAGACTATTAAATCTACTGTTAAGAGTCTGCTTATATCTGGTCTTTTATCTACCTACTATTTCATCTTCCCATTTCTGAGACAGAAATGAAGCATTTAGAAATGTTGGGAAATAGTGCTTAACCAAAATAAACTGATTGAATTGACTTCTCTGTCCAATGATGACAGAAACCTTGTTAGGAATGATGAATTTTTGTATTTCTCTCTTATCTGTCTTTTGCCTGGATTTTTAGGAAAAACCCAAAGGAATTTGCACCTATCAGAGAAGCTAATCGCCAGGATTTTCCCTACTTGGTGTTTGTTCTTCTGATACGTTTGCAATAGAAAAAATTCTTGAGCAAAGAGTGTTTGGTGTGGTATGAACCTTGCCTTCATGGTTTACACCTTCATGATTTATCCTGATTTGAAAATTGCCTATACCTTCAGCTGTTTCTCTTCATTTCAGTGAATTGCAGTATTTTTTTTTCTGACCTGGGATGCAGTCTTGATTCTTAACCAATAATCAGTGGATTTGCAATTAATATGCACATGCAATTTCTTATGCACATAAGCCTTTCCAAACATTTGAGCTCCTTAACAAGTGATTTAATGTTTGTTTTCACATACTGCTAGTTATAATTGTACTATTGGAAAAAGTATTAATTGCTTTCTTGTAAGTTATTATGGTATCATCTCAAGTTCTTATAGGAAAATTAATTTTTGTTGGTATCATGTTGCTAAATGAATAATTCTGAATGACCATCACAAATCTAGACTAGAAAACATTTTGGACTAAATTAGGAGTATCTCTTACTATCTAGGGATAAAATTAAGGATAGTTCTCTTATTACATATTTATGCAGTATGCCTTTTCAAGAAGTTGCCTTATATATTAATACTTTTACTTTGCCTCACAACTACATTTTAATAAGACTAATTGACTTAATTAATTAAATGATGACTTTTTATCCAGCCTTCCCTTCCTGGCCACAGACCTAATTGGTGATGTGAAGGTAGAAACTTGATCGCTAGTTTGTAATGGAAAGTAGACTGAAATGGGATCCTGAAGACTAGTTCTAATCCAAGTTTAACTACTAACTTGTGTAGCCTCATGTCACTTCTGGGACCCTCAGTTTCCCTGTCTTTCCAGTGAGGGTTGTGCCAGATTGCAAAGTTCCCTTGCAGCAGCAAGGTTTGAGGTCTCTGTGTAGTCAAACATCAAGGTAGGAGTATGATAGATGGAAGTGTTCTTTAGGCTAGCGGTCTGAGAATGAAAGACTGGCAAGATGGCATCGAGGAGAGGATAAGATTTCTTTTTGGACTGTAAACTTTGTAGTTAGTGTTGCACTGGCAAAAAGCTACATTTACCTTTAGCAGGAGAGGTAGAGAGAGAGAGAGAGAGAGAGAGTGTGTGTGTGTGTGTGTGTGTGAATGGTTACAGGTTTCTCCTGACCATGGAGAAACTAATATCTATGACTGAGACAATAAGCTTTCAGGACAAATATGATTCTATTAAAAAAAAAAAAGAGTGAAATTTCTCCCTCACTGGAATTCCATCTGCACTGGAAGAAAAGAGAAGAATGCCAGATCCTGATGCAAGGTGAATGAAATTATGCAGAAATGAATTAGGGTTCCAATTGATTTTGCCCAGTTTATTAGACTTTGGCAGCCTGCCTGCTTTAGTTTTGTGGGGCATCACTAGATTTTATGTTAGAGTGGCATTTCTTTACTGAATCAAAACCTAGCCCTTCCAGCCATAACTTTATAAGTATCCTTTTCTAGGTCTAGAAAATACTTGTGCACATAGAATTCCTATTAATGCAATGACAATCAAGATTTTGTGACCATGATTAAATTAAAAGTATCAGCCAGGCACAGTGGCTTACGCCTGTACTCCCAGCATTTTGTGAGGCTGAGGCAGGTGGATCATCTGAGGTCAGGAGTTTGAGACCAGCCTGGCCAACATGGTGAAACCCCGTCTCTACTAAAAATACAAAAAATTAGCTGGGTGTGGTGGTGGGCACTTGTAATCCCATCTACTCGGGAGGCTGAGGCAGGAGAGTCGCTTGAACCTGGGAGTTTGCAGTGACCTGAGATCGCTCCATTGAACTCCAGCCTGGGCAGCAAGAGTGAAACTCTGTCTAAAAAAAAAAAGAAAGAAAGGAAAAAGAAAAAAATTAAAAGTATTATCATTAGATTATTGGAGAGGACCAGGGAAAAATTTCAAAGACAAATTGAGAGGAGGAGATAAAAAAAAAGGAGATAGGCCTTAAGAGAGAAAATATATTTGAGTCATTTAAGTTTTATAAATTAGAACAGAACTAATTCTGGAAGCAGCATTGCCCAGTAGATTTCTTTTTTTGGTCCCACCCACAGGGCTCTCCATCTCCCAGTGATGGCCACTAAAGCGGAAAGCATCAGGGCAGGTATCCTTTCAGGCCTATGATGTTCAGGTGTGTCTTGCAGGTGATGAAGATTTAGACAGAGGGAGACGTAGTCTGACCCAGGTGTGGCACTTTGTAGGGGCTCCTACTGGCGTAGAGGGAAGATGACTTCTAAGTTTCTAAGTGCAAAAATTTTAAGAAATGCTAGATTGTCTACCTTCCCTACTTTTAAACAGAGGTGAATTGGAGAATTTGCTGTGCGTTAACTGACCACATTGATTTATCTCCTTTTCTTCTTCCCCTTTCTCATGGAAATCATAGCCATCCATTCAGGCCTTACAAAAGAGGATATTTATATCTAGTTTAGAACGCAAAGGAAAAAACCTTTAATGCGAGCTGGTATGAAACATACTTGTTCTATGACCTTTTGGGAACATATGCTCTTCTTTGATGTCTTGGAGATATAAAAAATTCTCAATGAATGCTATTTATGTTTTAAAATCTGAAGTTCATTCCTTTTTTGGGTCTTTCTCTATGATAAGTGTTCCATTTGTAACTGGTTTATTGAACATTCTCAACTTAGTGTAGCATATATGCTTCAGTGAATGCTTCAAGAAATACTCTGTCCAAGGCTGGGTGCAGTGGCTCATGCCTGTAATCCCACCACCTTGGGAGACCAAGGCAGGCAGATCACGAGGTGAAGAGATTGAGACCATCCTGGCCAACATGGTAAAACCTCACCTCTACTAAAAATACAAAAAAAAAATTAGCTGGGCGTGGTGGTGTGCACCTGTTGTCCCAGTTACTCAGGAGGGTGAGGCAGGAGAACCGCTTGAACCTGGGAACCGGAGGTTGCAGTGAGCCAAGATTGCACAACTGTACTCCAGCCTGGTGACAAAATGAGAGAAAAAACAACAACAACAACAACAACCACCAAAAACCAAAAAATAACAAAAAAAAACCCCCTCCATTCCATTGTAGCGTCTTGGGTAGTTCTATTACTTTCTGGATAATTTTGGCTGTTAAGTATCCGGCCCATTTTAAAAATTGAATCTCAGAGTGATTAAGCCCCCTCACCTGCTGACCTGTCTGTTGGTGGTTGAGGGGGAGGGTTCCTCTGTCTATGCTATACTCCTTCCCCTTGAAGGAGAATTCAAGGCCCTGTTCCACAGATTTTGGTACAAGGAAGAGAGAGCAAAGGCCTTTTAATCCATATGTCCCTGGTGCATGTCAGCAGCAGTGAGGTGATCCGATTCCCTCTGCTTCCATCTTCTGTAGATTCTCAGTTTTAACCTGGCTCCATCTGTCACCAAGGATCCTTCACAGAGGATCTGCCATCTCTCTTCAGCCTCATGCCTTCTCTGCCGTCAATTTCCTCTGACTAGGGCACAGCTTCCTGTGCCCTGAGGACATGGGGGCAACTGTTTGGCTCCTGCCCTTTCTCTTCTCTCCATATTTCTTCATGTGGAGCTCTGTAGACTGCAAGGGCTTGAAAGATGGGATGGGGTGGAAGTTGTTCCTTGCTCTTCCCAGACCTACTGACAACAGTCTCTTCTCACACTGTGGGGGCTGCTCCCATAAGCTACCAACTTAAGCAGTCTCTAAGTTATTCTTTTGTAGCTCTTTCCCTGCTTGTTTCTGAGGGTGAAGGGTGTTTTCTCCAGTTTCACTCCTCATGGTGCCATCTCTGCTACCCTGGGCATTGACTATGTAATACACATAACAGGGGCTCAGGTAATGTGATTTTGATGGATGGAATCCTATCCCCCCCAACAAATGACAGCTCTCCTTGGACTCCTAGGGCCACTCTAGGCAAGTCCTTGTTCACTAACATTTTAGATTAGGGCGACTTAACTTCCCTAAAGCTACTAGTGTTCTTTATTCTGTTTGCTTTTTGCAACATTATGTAGCTTGATTAATCAGAACCAAGCATGATCTATATGTATAAAAATCCATGTTGAGGTGTATCAGCCTCTATTCCTCATCAGGAATCTAATTCAATGAATGGATTTTTCTGGGTAACTGAACCCACTGTGATCTTGTTATTATGCTTACTATGCAAGGTCATTTATATTCTGCAATGATGGAAGGGATGGAAAGGTGCTCCTTTTTTTTTCTTCTTTGAGATGGAGTTTTGCTCTTGTTGCCCAGGCTGGATGGAGTGCAAAGGTGTGATCTCGGCTCATTGCAACCTCCACCTCCCCAGTTCAAGTGATTCTCCTGCCTCAGCCTCCCGAGTAGCTGGGATTACCGGCATGTGCCACCATGCCCGGCTAATTTTGTATTTTTAGTAGAGATGGTGTTTCACCATGTTAGCCAGGCTAGTCTTGAATTCCTGACCTCAGGTGATCTGCCTGCTTCGGCCTCCCAAAGAGCTGGGATTACAGGCGTGAGCCACCGCGCCTGGCCAAAAAGGTGCTCTTTAAATGGTAAATTGGAGATCTGGATGTATGGGAAGCCCAGGTGGATGAGAAGTAACAGTGTTCATTCTTTGAAGCTTTAGCTTTCAATTTTCTGAAACAAGCCTATTGCTGCCAAGTAAAAGCCTTGGATGGCCTTTTCCATTAGACTCTCAAACGCTTTCTCTTAAACCTGTGGCCATTGAGAGTCCAGCCAGGCAGAAAGGCCCTTGATTGTTTTATTCTTTTATGCTTGGGAATACCAATTTTCTAATTGGCAATTGAAATTGGTAATTTTCTAATTACTCAATTAGAATGAAGAAATAATGTGTATAATAAACCATCATTTTTTCCTTCGGATTTGCAGACTTCTCATGTTTTAAGTGGTTGCTTATGAGACTCATTTCCCCTTAGACTTGTGTTACAAATTTAAGCCTTTGTTCTTTAAGCTGCATTTCCATAATTACAATTAGTTTTCCTCTGCTCTCTCATTTGCCCAATTGTCTTTCCCACTCTGTTTCTAATGTATGCACAGAAATTGACTGGAGGATGAAAAGTCTTTCCGTGAGTTGAATCAGTGTTCTTCTAGGGCAACATAATTGTTTACTTTAGTCATACAAAAGATCTAGTTGTTTTTTTTTTTTCCTGGATCCAGTAATAATTAGTGATTGTATTTGTAATCATGGAACTCTCCAATCTCCCATCTATCAAAGGAAAATTGAAAAACTGCAGTTTATCCCTTCTTACTATGTAGATGAAGTCATCCCATAGAGATCTGTCATATGTTTTATATTTTCTTAGGGCTCATTCCTTAAGAAATATGTTTGGGGTTATTAGAAGTGCAAATTGTTTTCAAAGGAATATTCAAATTTTTAATTTAAAGCCTCTGGCCTAGTATGGAGTGGCTTCACCTACTCCCACAGCTTCAGTTCCCATGTATATGCTAACTCCAAAAGTGTATTATTGGCGTATTCTTGGCTTTGACCTTCGCTCTATGCTACTTTCTCAGATGTCCATCTGCTTACCTGATGGCTCCACAGTTGCTCTCCAGGTCCTCAGACTCCACATGGGTGGATCAGAATCCTTCCTGCCCTGGTACGCATCTGCATTGCCAACCTTATCTCACCCTTCTCCTTCTCTTTGCATCCCAGCAACACTGACCTTTGCATTCCTTGCCCACAAAACTCACTGCTGCTTCTGTTAGCCAACTTTGAACTCATTTTTTCAATCTGGGAGTAAAAGTCCCCTCAGTAGAGAAGCCTTTTCTGACTTCTCAGACCAGGTCAGGCTCTGTTTTATGATCTCCTGTCACTGTGCATTGCTGCTTCATTTTGATATTATTACTGTAATAAAACAATTAATTGTGTGATTACTAGTTTCGTTTCTCTTTCTCCAACCCAATATCCAGGAAAACAAAGACTGTTCTGAGTTCTGACTTCTGCAATCTGCAGCACACGGTACAATGCATTGCATATAGTAGGTGCTTAATAAAATATTGCTGAATGAGTTTCTGTATTTTATTTAGTAGGGAAGATAAGAGCTGTTTTACTATATTTGCACTCTCTGTTAAATTTGGTTTTAAATCTTTGTGTTGTGAAATGCATCAGTTCTCTGGCTGTAAACTCTCTCCTTGCCTTTATTGAGAGTTTTGCCATAGGAAACCTAGAAAAAAAAAAATACTCATAAACCATCCTTGCTGAGATGAAGAAGGAAAAAAAGACCACTGAGAATCCAAATGTGCCTTAGAGAAGATTATATGTTACAAATGCATAATGCCTTGAAATAGACAAGGACAAACCCATTTATAGAAAAGAATTTCTTAAAAGAATTTCAAAAGGCTTTTTGAGTTCATTGTAGACTTTACATGTTGGTTATACATACATGTATTTTATCTGACTCTGAAACTGAAGGTTTCTCTCTGTAAAATAGCTCTATTAGTAAAGCTGTTTAATTGCAGTTATTTGCATACTATTAAAATTCTCTGCTGTTTGTGGCTGAAATCTCCAATCCAGAAGCATTGTCTGTGGGGCAATTCTTACTGCAGAGAGCACGAAATAGATCCGCATCAACACAAACAAACAAACAAACAAACAAAACTCTAGTTTTCTCAGTAAGAGAGGAGGAAAAGAAGCCTGGGGGGTACATGAGGAGAAGAATCAAACAGTATATATAGGACTTCTTTAAAAGTTAAGAAGAAGCATTTTTATTTCAGCGTCACAAACAAGAAAAATGGTCAGCATCTAGGCCTTTCCTCTAAGAATCTCAGGCGCTATGAGAGTACATTCCTGACTTATAGGTAGCAAGATCACTCTGAGAAATAAACGCCTCCCTGGATACGATAAATATAGAATCTGTGAAAATGTTTTTGTCTGTTTGTTAGCATATGTGACGGACATATACGTGTTTTTAGAATTTCTCCTATTGAAATGTAAAGGATGGTAGCTTATGCTCAATTAAAAGGAAGAACAGGGAACACATTTATTATTTAGTGTCCTAGTTTTACTCCCTGCCAACTTGAAATTGAACATCAATGCATTTCTACAAATTACTGTTCTTTGAAATTGTGCCAGTGTTGAGAATTTCACGGTATTGTGTTTATAAGCTAAGTAGAAGCTTATCATCTCTAGATGTGGAGACTTGTAAGTAATTAATGCTTTAAGCCAATGGTTCCCAGCTTTGGCTGTGCATTGAAATCATCTGGGGATAAAACAAAAACAAAAATAAAAACAAACTATTTCCTGGGTCCCAGCCCAGAGTCTCTGATTTTTTGGTCTGGATCATGGCCAGGGTATGGGGAAATTTGTTAGAACTCCTTGTGTGATTCTAGTGGTCAGCCAATTAGATTTTGGTGGGTTGATAACCCCAGACTTAGGGTGACCAATAGATATTTTCTCAACTATCAAATTCATGAATTTGATAATGATTATTTTCTATGATGATAGTTGAAAGGTAGGAAAGGGGAGCATTACATAAGAAGGACATGGGTAGAAATACCGTATTTGAACATAAATTAAGCAGGCAAATATGGAAGTGTCATTTATGCTTGGGAATTTATAGCTGCTCGCTTTCTTTCTTTCTTTTTTTCTTTCCTTCTTTCTTCCCTTCCTTTCTTCTTCCTTTCCTTCTTTCTTCCCTTCCTTCTTTCTTCCCTCCCTCCCTTCCTTCCTTCCCTTTCTCTTTCTCTCTCTTTTTTCTTTCTTTCTCTCTTTCCTTCTTTCTTCCCTCCCTTCCTTCCTCCCTTCTTCCCTCCCTCCCTCCCTCCCTCCCTCCCTCTCTCTCTCTCTCTTTTTCTTTCTTTCCTTTTTTGAGATGGAGTTTTACTCTTGTTGTTCAGGCTGGAGTGCAATGGCGCCATCTCAGCTTACCACACCCTCCACTTCTGGGTTCAAGTGATTCTCCTGCCTCAGCCTCCGGAGTAGCTGGGATTACAGGTGCATACCACCACACCTGGCTAATTTTTGTATTTTTAGTAGAGATGGGGTTTCACCATTTTGGCCAGGCTGGTTTCGAACTCCTGACCTCAGGTGATCCACCCGCCTCGGTCTCCCAAAGTGCTGGGATTACAGGTGTGAGCCACCATATCCGGTCACTGCAGTTTTTCTTTAAAAATATTTTTTCCCTTTATTTTTTCTGATGATAGCAACACAGGTTTACAGTAGAAAATTTGGAAAGCATAAAAAAGAGATGGGAAAAATTGTCTATAATCTCAATAATGTGTTTTAAGTCTGCACTTTCTTAAAGTAATTTAACAACCAGGGACTAAGTAGCGATTATCAAATCTGGTTATACATTTGAACCTGCTAGGGTGCTTTTTTAAAAAAGTGTTGATGATTGGAGGTACTACTATTATCCTCATTTTGTTAATGAGGAGAATGAGGCTCAGGAATTCTTGCTCTGATAACCACAGGCAGCTATGGGAAAGAGTAGGAAAAGCAAGGTATTCCCAAGAAGCAGGCAACAGTACAGAACAAGATGTTGCTGTGGTATGTGGCCAGCTACCAAGTTAAAACAAAACAAAACCAAAATAGTGATGGTTGGACTTGACCCAAGCAGGTGATTTCGATGACATGGGAGGGGTAAAAATCACTGCATTCAAGTTGTTGATTGACTAAGGTATTAATTTGATCAGTACCCAAAATCAGGTATGAGTTTACTGATTTAATACAGCATATAATTGTACACTAGTTCAGGCAAAAGTGGTGCATGAAAATCTTCACTTTATAGACTATTTACAGAGAGGCAGGAGGAAGTGATACGCTGACCTTTATATGGTTGTTTTTATCTTTTGTATAATAACATTTATTTCATATTCCCTTTAATATGCTTTCTTAGTGTCCTTAAAATGTGATTTGTCTTAACTTTATGACCAATATATCTGTTACATGATAGAAAGATATACCTCTGAGCACTAATTGACCTCACAATGTTGTACACAGTCTTCTGGTGATAAGCTGAAATACTTTGAGAAGGCCCTTAACAACAGACAACAAAGAACCTATTAATAGTGTTTTGGTTTGATTAATCTGTAATGAGAACTACACAGTTCACAGTAGGATAATTTGAAGAATTGGTACAGAAAGAAATATGAAATGCAGGAATTGACAGAACAGTGCCATCATTGGGATCATATCACATGCAACCTTGAGTATTAACTAGAATTGTGTTTATTTGTCTACTTTGGAAAACTAAGTGGTATCCAGAGACTTAGAGACCCACGTGCATTTTATTGTGGAAGGCAAGCTGTGTCAGTCCCTGTAGGTATCTGCTCTACCTCCATTACACTACATGTGAGAAAACTGGTGCTCAGGTTCTCTGTGTTATTCCTAGAAGTATCAGAATTGTGAAGAAGAAACTTTGCCTTCTCAGATTGCCCTTGTTTTGCATGACATCTCCTGCTTTGCATATAGGATCTTAAGGGGGACACAAAGAGGAACTTGAGAGTGATGTTACTGTAACTGAGTTTAGACCTTATCTGCAGGAACAGTGGATTCTATATTAGAATATTCTTGAGGGATCATTAAGAAATGTTAGGGTTGGTGCTGAATCAAGGTTGTCATTGGAGTAGCATTACCTCTTTTAAGTCTCTTAACAAGACTGTTTTACAGATGGAACAGAAATCACAGTTTGTTAGATTATTAAATCTAATATAAATCACATTGTTAGATTGTGGAGTTCAAACCCACGTTTGTCAGACTCTCAAATCTAGGGTTCCCACTCTTGTGCCACAGCAATGCATTACATAAACTTGTTTTAAAACAGCTGAAGGGGTGGGTTTGTGTTTTAAAAGAGCTTCAGCACCCTTTCTTTAGAGGATACTGGAGAACTTCTGGAGACACTGTGTGAGTTGCCCTTAGGCTGAGTGTGGGAGGGGTCTGAGGAGCTAGGGGTGAAGGCTAAGAGTTGGTGTCTACTGGAGTGGTCCTTGGGAGCTTGTTAAAAACGCAGTCTCTCAGCTCTACCAGAGACTTTCTGAGTTGCAGTCTGCATTTTAACAAGGTCCTCAGATGAATAAATTTCAGCAGCATTGCTTTAGGAGACCCACTGGGCTTGGGTATAAGTCCTCTGGCATGAGGAATTTGTCCTCTTCTCCAAGGAACAGGTGGAAGAAGGATGGGTGTGAGGGAGAAGAGAACTGTTTTCCCTCATACAAAGCATTGAGAGGTTGGAAACTTGTGTGTAAGGAGCACAGCTAATGACAAAGACCCCCAGAAGGGTCCCGATACTCAGATTTCCAAGGAGGAAACATGGGGGCTATGGATCGGCAGGTAATTTTCTTTGTACAATGGGCTTAAAAATTTGAATCTGTATGTCTAAAACATATGAAGATATAGTCAAGGATATAAGTAATACCCTGATCTACAATAGCAGGGACTTGGGGAGCCCCCTGATAAAGGGATTCTGAACAAAACCCATAGCCAGGCTTCAGGACATTTATGAAATTTTTGCAAACATTGTGTTAGATGCTCTATGTAGATATGCATATACATTTGTGCATCCTCTTCCTTTGTACAAAGTCCTTAGCTTTCATTATATTTCAGAATAAGCTGTTATTCCTTCCTCCTTTTTTAAATTATAAACCTCTGACTAAAACTACTCTCCTTTTATAGATGAGAAGGTAAGTGACTGGTACATATTGATAGCAACCAGCTAGCAACAAAGTTAATTCTAAGGTAAAAATTTTTTCTGTCAACACTTTAAATATGTTGCGCCACTCTCTCCTGGCTTGTAAGGTTCGCATTGAAAAGTCTGCTGCCAGATGTATTGGTGCTCCATTGTATGTTATTTATTTATTTTTCTCTTGCTGCTTTTAGGATCCTTTCTTCACCCTTGACCTTTGGGAGTTTGATTATTCAATGCCTTGAGATCGTCTTCTTTGGGTTAAATCTGCTTTGTATTCTATAACCTTCTTGTGCTTGAATGTTGATATCTTTTCCTAGGTTTGGGAATTTCTCTGATAAAATCTCTTTGAATAAACATTCTACCTCTGTCTCTCTCTCTCTACTTCCTCTTTAAGGCCAACAACTTTTATATTTGCTTTTTTGAGGCTATTTTTTTAGATCTTGAAGGTGGACTTCATTGTTTTTCATTCTTTCTTCTTTTTTTCTCCTCTGACTATATATTTTCAAGTAGCCTGTCTTTAAGCTCACTAATCCTTTCTTCTGCTTGATCAATTCTGCTATTAAAAGATTCTTCATCATGTCAGTTGTATTTTTAACTCTAGAATTTCTGCTTGGTTCTTTTTAATTATTTCAATATCTTTTTAAACTATATCTGATAAAATTCTGAATTCCTTCTCTGTGTTATCTTGAATTTCTTTGACTTTCCTCAAAACAGCCATTTTGAATTTTCTGTTCGTAAGGTCATATATCTCAGTTTCTCCAGAATTGGTCCCTGGTGGCTTATTTAGTTTATTTGGTGAGTTCATGTTTTCCTGGATGGTGCTGATGCTAGTAGATGTTCTTTGGTGTTTGGGCATGGAAGAGTTCGGTGTTTATTGTAGTCTTCACAGTCTAAACTTGTTTGTGCCTATTCTTCTTGGGAAGACTTTCCAGGTATTAAAAGAGACTTGGATCCCAAGTCCAATAATGCCATGTTTTTTTCAGACTCATAGAGTTATCATCTTAGTGGTCTTAGATCAGATCTAAAAGAATTTTCTAGATTACCAGGCAGACTCCTGTTCTTCTTCCCTTACTTTCTCCAAACATATGGAGCCCCTCTCTCTCTTTGCTGAGCCACTGGGAGCTGGGAGTGTGGTGATGCAAGCATCTCTGTAACCACAACCGCTGGGACTCTGCTGGGTCAGGCCTGAAGCCAGCATAGCACTGGGCCTTGCCCTAGGCTTTTCCCTTCAGGATGGCAAGTTCCCCTGGGCCATAGCCATGTCTAGCGATGCTGTCTGGGTGTCAAGGACTAGAGTAAAAACTTCAGTAATTTACCTGATGTTCTATTCTACAGCGGCTAAGCCGGCACTCAGGCCACAATACAAAGTCCTTCCTGTTCTTAACCTCCCCTTTCCACAGCAGAGGAGCCTTTCCCTGTGGCCACCACTACCACTGAACCATGGGGGTTTTCTCGTAGGCCGCTGCCCATGTTCACTTAAAGTCCAAGGGCTCTTCCATCAGCTGTGGTGATTGCTGACAGGCCTGGGATCCATCCTTCAAGGCAGTGGACTTCTTTCTGGCCTAGAGCAGGTCTGGAAATACTGTCCAAGAGAAGAGCCTAGGCCTGGATTCAGAGACCTGAAGAATCTGCTTTTTGTTCTACCCCACTGTGGCCGAGCTGTTACCTGATTTTTGGTTCTTGTGATGGTGCTTTCCTGTGTTAAAATTTGGGACACCAAATTTTAACTTTGAAAAAAGGTTTGATGAAATGTTAACAAAAATACACAATTTAGAGAGGAATATAAGTGAATTAATGGAGCTGAAAAACACAACACAAGAACTTCACGAACTATGCACAAGTTTTAACAGCCGAATCGATCAAGCAGAAGAAAAGATATC
>NW_016107340.1:5366207-5434158 GCF_001604975.1 Cebus imitator | reverse complement strand
AAATACTGAGGGCAGCCAGAGAGAAAGGTCAGGTTACCCACAAAGGGAAGCCTATCAGACTCACAGCAGATCTCTCAGCAGAAACCCTACAAGCCAGAAGAGAGTGGGGGCCAATATTCGACATCCTTAAAGAAAAGAACTTTCAACCCAGAATTTTACATCCAGCCAAACTAAACTTCATAAACAAAGGAAAAATGAAATCTTTTGTGAACAAGCAAGCACTCAGAGATTTCATCACCACCAGGCCTGCTTTACAAGAGCTTCGGAAAGAACCACTACACATAGAAAGGAACAACCAGTATCAGCCTTTCTAAAAAATACCACAAAGTAAAGAGCATCAACATAATCAAGAATTTACATCAACTAATAGGCAAAACAGCCAGCTAACATTAAATGGCAGTATTAAACTCACATATATTATTATTAATTCTAAATTTAAATCGACTGAATCCCCCAATCCAAAGACACAGACAGGCAAAAAAAGCCAAAACCCATCGGTATGCTGCATCCAGACCCATCTCACATGCAAGGATACACAAAGACCCAAAACAATGGGATGGAGAAAGATTTACCAACCAAATGGAGAGCAAAAATAAATAAATAAATAAAAAGCAGGAGTTACTTTAAAGCAACAAAGATCAAAAGAAGCAAAGAGGGATATTACATAATAATAAAAGGATCAATGCAACAAGAAGAGCTAAAGATCCTAAATATACACGCACCCAATACAGGAATACTCAGATATATAAGACTTATAAAGAGACTTAGACTCCCACACAATAATAGTGGGAGACTTCAACATCAATATTAGACAGATCAATGAGACAGAAAATTAATAATGATATCCAGGATTTGAACTCGGATCCGGAACAAGTAAAGTTAATTAACATTCATAGAACTCTCCACTTTAAATACACAAAATATACACTTATCAGTACCACATCACATCTATTTACAGGTTTAAATGAAATATTGGTTGGCTCCTTGTTTGTTATTTTCTTCCCTTATTTTTTTTTTTTTTCATATCTCTATTATTAAGCACAATTATAGACATACCCATTTTTAGACTGCATTCTAGCCCGGGCAAGAAAGCAACACTCCCATTCTCACTCCCTCTTCCTCTTTCTCTTTCTCCCTTTCCTTCATTCTTTTTTTTTTATTCTTTTTTTCTTACTTTCTTTCTTCTTAAAAAAAAAAAAAATAAAATAAAATAAAATTTGGTGTCCCAGCAGTGGAAATGAATGGTGTAGGCTTCTATTCTGCCATCTTGTTAACTGAGGTTAATTCTAAAAGCCAACATTCTGTCATTCCAACTCAACTGGCCTTTATGATCTGAACTAAGTCTTATGAAATGCTAAGTGGATTTTCTATGGGATAAATCTTGTAAATCCCTGCATTTTCTGATTATCAAAAATGGCTAGATATTTATGGCATTGGAATATTGTGACATAAAAGGTATTTTATGTGAAAGCATTTCAAAGCCTCTGTTTGTTGGCCACATGAGTATAGAAGTATTCAATTTGGAGCTGCTAAAGAGCTGAGGTCCTGGTTTACCCATCATTGATGGCAGCAGGGCTCTATGAGACATCCAACTGGCTTATTTTTGTGTCTTCATAGGTAATAAATGATTATTAACTCTCTATGGGGAACCAGGTGCTGAACTTTACAAATAATGTAACATAATCCATGTAGCATTTAGATCCAGTAATGATTTCACCATATGGTAATTTACTAGGTAGTAGTGTTGACTCTGTGAATCCAAAGGATGTTTAGAAATTTTTCATTTCTTAGGATAAAGGTTTTAGAGTTGCTGCTCTACAAAACCATAGGTGAATGACCTTTAGTTGTGGAATTTAACTCTTTAAAGCAGTTGCCCTGTGTGTCTACCAGAAAAATAATAGTGTTCAGATCCTTGGGAATTATATCAGTCAGTGACAGGAGGATGGTTATTTATTTACTTATTTTTTCTGAGACGGAGTCTCTCTCTCTGTAGCCTAGGCTGGTGTGCAGTGGCGTGATCTCAGCTCACTGCAACCTCTGCCTCCCAGCTCCTGGTTCAAGCAATTCTCCTGCCTCAGCCTTTCGAGTAGCTGGGATTACAGGCACATGCCACCATGCCCAGCTAATTTTTGTAGTTTGTATTTTTAGTAGAGAATTTTTAGTAGGGGTTTCACCATGATGGCGATGCTGGTCTTGAACTCCTGACCTCGTGATCTACCTGCCTCGGCCTCCCAATTACAGGCATGTGCTACTGCACTCAGCCAAGGATTGTTATTTTTAAAAGATAAATACTTAGTCTCAGTATCTCAACTTGCAGCCTGTTGAGACCATTTTTAATACATATATGCTTTTGCTTGAGCTTCTAAGAACCCATCTGGGAAATAATATTCTCATAGGTCTCTTATTTTGGTTTCTAATTATATTTTTGATCCCTTGTCCCTTACCATTTCTCCTAAATTATATAAATCAGTATAGATATTTAATATCTAGCAACTGTAGGTACCATGTTTCTGATACTAGTAATGTAAAATTTTTTTCTTAGCTAGAGAACAAATTCTGCATAAATCATAGTACTGAATTATTTCTAAATTAGATTAATTTATATAAAGTGATAAAATGTTATTGGTTTCCTATTTTGTCATCTTTAGTATTCATGGAGAAGCAGTTCTTTTCTCTTTTCTCCAAGATCTTTAACAAAATTAGCCTTTGTAACCATTTTTGTGCTAGTCGACTATGAATGCGGAGAACTATTGAAGCAGAAAATTAAAATGCTTTCAATGTTTTAATTTTAACACAAATCATTAATCTGCATTTCAACGTTATTTCTTTCATTGATAAATTTATTGCTTTAAAAGTATTTCTATCCTTCATAAGTCTTTTCTAGCAAAAGAGCTTGGTTACATTTTTGAAATTCTTGCTATTTGAGTAACTTACCAAGTAGCAAAAATTTTGGCAGCTAAACCCCATTTGACTATTGACAGAAGGCTTTATGATATATGCTGTCAAGCATTTTATTGCCTTATGGGTACAGATTTTTTTTAAGTTAGGAAACAAGGGGCATTTCCAGTACACTTTCACCTCTAACAGTGTATACATTTACTATGAGTATTTTAGAGAGTGGTTACACTAAATTCATGTTTATTTTTTTAAATAAAAAGCCCTAGAGTTTTTATGTAGAATTTTCAGGACTGGAAAAGACCTCAAGGATCTCAAGAAAATATTAAATGCCACCGGTTTCTGAGATCGCTTCTAGAGTGAAAGCCCTAGAGAACAGGGAATGTGACTTTAGAACCTTGCATATGGGAGATGCCTGGTAAGTATTTGATTGATCAGTAACCTGTCACTTTTTATCAGTGAGGATGCAGAGGCTGGGAAAGGTTCAATGATGGGTGTAAGGGGGGTCTAAGCCTAATCTAACTATTAAAGTGTTGAGAACTGAGTCCCTGAGCAATATGGGTACAGTGTGAGGTACCTACCATGACATACCATGTGTCCATGTCTGCAGCTTCGAAGATTCACTGGTCTCATTCTAAATAGAGCAGCTTGCTGATTCCCAAGCACTGGCATAACAATTAATCATTTGTCCCTTCCCTGGGTCCTTATTCCCAAAGCTAGCTTGAACAAGGGATATTGCTCTTTTTTCTCCTTCCCGCTTTAAATATTTATTGACTTAAATTCTATGCTGGGGATCTAGCAGTTGACAAACACAAATGGCCCCTGTCTATAAGGAGCTTACAGTCTTGCCCCTCTTTGCTGCTACCCACTTCCTTCCCTCTTCCTCCCCTCAACCGCATATGGGACCTTTATGTTATGTTAACTTTTATCCTGTTTACTTTCTCATTGTGTGCTTGTACACTCTCTTTCTATACACACACACGCACACACACGATTTTATCTGAATAATTTGAGAATAAGTTGAATAACTCATGGCCCTTTTCCCCGTGGTATAATTATCAGCTTAAGTAAATAAGGTCCTTTGATGTCCTTGATTTCTGAAAGATGTTTTTCAACTGGTCTCTACAGGGAAATGAACCTAGGAGAGGAAAGTTGCAAACATGGAGAAAAATATTTTCATAAATTCTACCAAGTTCTTAGGGTTAGAGCCAAGCTTCTTGTGTGTGTGTGACTTAAAATGGCCCTGTGTTTGGTTTGATGCTTTGCTGTTGCCATCTTGAAATTCTTTATAATTGGGGGGAAATATCTCCATGTTTTCATTTCATACAGGATGAGCAGATTGTGTAGCTCATCCTGCTTATAACACTTATATACTGGACCAAGAACTTTTGTATCTGTTATTATAGATATTGCTGAGGATAGGGAAACTGAGGCTTAGAAAGATTTGAAATAACTTGGCTTGGGTTGTTGAGTTACTGGTAGAACCAAGATATTTGAACTCAAGTCTTTCTGATTGCTTATCTGATGGCTGTCACATCATCTCCAACTACTTTATGCCCTTTAACTCTATTTACACTGGGTTTAATTGTCTCTTGATTTGGAATTGACTTGTCCTTTCTTTTTTTCGCCTGTCTTCTCTTCTTAACTCTGTCTTCTCTTGGTAGCACAGTTGTTCTCTCTCATCCTAAATCCCTGGGCTGTAGTGTTAGCCAGAGGCCATTTGGAAAATTTTAATAAGTTGATAATTTTCATCCTAAGGAAACTATCCATTAGTAGCTTCCACCTTAATCTTCTCCTGATGTGTGGAGAAAAGGCTGTGTGCCATCATCCCCTCACTTATTCTTTTTTTTTTTAGACGGAGTTTCGCTCTTGTTACCCAGGCTGGAGTGCAATGGCGCAATCTCGGCTCACCGCAACCTCCGCCTCCTGGGTTCAGGCAATTCTCCTGCCTCAGCCTCCTGAGTAGCTGGGATTACAGGCACGCGCCACCAGGCCCAGCTGATTTTTTGTATTTTTAGTAGAGACGGGGTTTCACCATGTTGACCAGGATGGTCTCTATCTCTTGACCTCATGATCCACTCGCCTCGGCCTCCCAAAGTGCTGGAATTACAGGCGTGAGCCACCGCGCCTGGGCCCCCTCACTTATTATTGTATCTCACGATTGAGCAACTGGTTTCCTTCATGTTCCCAGCTTTTGGAGTCCCTCTGTTATCCTTTGGGATCTGAGTCTTGCTGTATGTTCAGTGTCTTCTGACAACTGGAAAACTATCCGGAATCTGAGTTTAGGTCTGGGTGGGTCTTCCTGTGCTCAAACCTTCCTGGTACTCACTACTCTTCTGGTCTGTTCTAGGCCCTGGAGGTACATCATTGTTCTAGCTCTCAAGTTTACGTTATGGTCCCCCTTATTGCTGTGTTTATTTTTCTGTTAAGATGTCTTAGGCAAAACACAAAATTAATACATCAGGACTGTTTGGGGGAATATAAAGTCAGGAGAAAGGCTAAAAATGTGAGGAGACGCTGCAAAAAGTATTGGTATGTGTAAAATTGTACTGCTGAAATAGTGGAGAAGAGCTCCTTTTTCATCAAGGGAGCGACAAAGGAGTTGATTTTTCATTTCTGTAGAGTAATTTAGGAATTCAGACTGTTGTGATAGTACTGTGAGCTGTGACATATTGAAAATTGTTACCAGAGGAGCCAGTACAATCTCTTTTCTTGGTTTTCTTTTAGAAAGAGGAGTGAGGTCTTCCTGCCTCAATCACTTAAGGGCACCTTTCCCTAAAGATCATGTTTCGTTAATAAAATGTCTTCCTCAGGCATTACGAGATTAGATTTTCAGAGGAGGCATCTCCTTTCCAGTCTTTCAGGAGTTTATGGCCATCCCGCTGCCTTAGAGACCTGTTTCCTGTTCTCAGGGGAGTCTCTGGTCAACTGTGCAGAGCAAACAACCTGAAGTCTGCTGGGGTTGAAGTGACTTGGTGGTTCTGAAGCAGCCTCGAAGGTTGAACTCTCTTTAGTCAGGCCTTGGTTTTGGGTGGCCTGGAGAGACTTCCCAGAGATGTGGCTGTTATCTCTGGCTTGAATTTTTGTGGTTATTGACTTTAAGTTCAGGGGGCCTGAGTGGCTTTTGTACTCAGAAGAGCTTTGTTAAGGGAGGAGGGTGTTCAATAATCTAGAATCATTTCTCCTCTCTTCCCTCCCCCTCGCCCTTTATGGTTATCTCTATGTTTACATTTCTTATGGGACCAGTCTGTATATGTACCGTTCCAGGGCTCAGTATGATTGGATAAGGGAGTAGGGGGTTTGCATTATGATGACCATGAGTATCTCCTATTTGAAACCACTTGAATGCATGTAGTTAATCCCTATTTGATTGGCTGTAAGTCAAGCCATGCAGAGATGGCAGATTAAGGCATGGTAAAATATCCTGTATTAAGATGTCAGGTATGTCCAAGTGTGGTTATTGTACAACCAAACAGTCCTCCTTTAGCTGGAGTGTTGGAGAATATAAGCACTTAGGTTTTATTCTGGACATTTCCACTGTAGTCATCCAGCTCCACTTCCCAAGGGAGGAAGTAAAGGGTCTTCTGTTCTGGGGAAAGTACGTTCCGAGTGCTGTGGGGGGAGTTTGAATATATGACTACTTAAGTTTTGAGAATTCAATTAAAGCTTCAGTCCTCAGGATACATATATGTTTTAATATATGTCACTGTCAATGACCATTAGAGATTCCCATGTGACTACCTATCTCTAGTTAATTCTCCTCTGTTAATGTTATAATTAACACTGATCACATCTGATGGTAGCTACTCCAACAGTTGATGCTGCCTTACAAAGTCCAGGTACTTTTATTTATATCTGGGTATGAGTTCATGGAACCCAAATGTCAATCAGAATTTTACATTTTCTGAGTCATTACCAAAGATAGTTCAGTGTGCTTTAGTGTTCCCCAGCTGCAGACTCCTGGGTTTCTTACAGCACCTGTGAGTAAAATCTTGCCCATAAGGTCTTGGTTATTTTCATGGATTGCTCAAGTTGAAATCAAGTTCTGAGCATACCAAAGATTTTATTTTAAATTGTATTGACATCTTCATCAAGCTGACAATGATGTGCCTGTAAATTTTTATGCTAATCTATAAAATTTAAAGTGACATGACCAATAAACAATCAGGTCTTTCAAAAAATAATGAAAAAATTTTATTTTAAAGCCAAGAGCCTCGAAGGGGAGATCAATGTCATCAAGGAGGCAGCAGTCAAAGAGGCAGTCAGGCTAATGAGTGGCTCATCTTTGTTCTGTGGAACATAGCAAAACTGAATATGGGTTATACTCAGTTTGTTCTGGGATTCATATGCTTAAAAATGTGTAGCAATTACTGTCCACTGATGCATGTTAGGTTTTTAATGTAGGAAGTGTCCAAACTGGTTTATTTGACAAGTGTGTGTAATCTATAGGTCATGTTCTGTCTCATTAGAATGTAGAGTTATATCTCTCCAGTGATGAATAAATAGTCACAGTAAGCCGGCTCTCTGAGTAAAACCCTTGTGTTGTCTATTCTCAGCATTTATTTAGCAAGCATCGGATGGAAACCTGCACTCCTACAGGTCTTCAACTGTTCTCAGCTTAAATTTTTGTAGTACCCTGGGTTTGCAATTTAAGTGTTTGGTTATACTCTGTTGTCCTGTTGTCTAGCAATTCTTGCTGACAATCATATTTTAAGCATGTTTGTCTGGTTTGGGGCAAGGGCACTGTGTTTGCATTAGAAAGCCCAGTTTCTCCACTGACTAGTTTTATGATCTTGGGGAAGTCATGGGGAGCTGTGGAGGCTCAGCTTCCTCATTTGTGAATACAGAATGATAATACTGCCTCTCAGCCTTCCCGTAGTTGCTGTCAGGCTCATGTGGGGTATGTGTTTCTAGAGGACTTCGTAAGGGGTAGAGTTTATAAAGCATCAAACAGGAGTCATGAGATAACTATTACCATTATTGAACATTTAGGTACATTGCATACACTTTGGTTTGTGAATTGCCTTTTCCTTTGTATGTGAACTCAGAGTAACATTCCATTTTGTTCCTTGGGGTTTAATGTAAAAGTTGCAGCAATTTTCTGGGTGTTTCTGAGCTTCATGTAATGGCAATTTCTTCAAATGTACTGACAATGAATAGGCCATAGGCATGAACTGTGCTGGTTTTGTTTGAATTGATAAATGATCTCTACCTTCTCTCATTCATTTGCAATGACTACATTTTTAGTGAGTTGAGTCCATTGTAAATAAAAACTGAAAGTACATTTCCAGTTTATCCCATAGATTATTAACAGACTCTCAGAGGCTAAAGTCTAACCCTTTGGTTAGCTCATATTTTATTTCTGTGATTTGCACAGGCCAAATAATGGATAGTCCTACCCTCTGCTTCAGAGCCAGATATTGCTCAGGACAGCTAGCTGAGTAAGGATGGCTGAGGAGTCAAGGGATTTTGGTGAAAGATTAGTGCCCATTGTCTCCAGAATGCTCTGGAACAGCTTAAGACTAAGCAGGGCTCAGAGACGACAATGCCTCAGTGGTAGTAAAAAAAAAAAACCCCATATTTTATGGGAAGGAAATCTGCTAGCTCATCCTGGGAGCATCTGCCTGGACCGGTCCACTTGGGAGTTTCCCTGCTTCTAGCTCTTTGGGGTTGTACGTACATTGGAAAATTCTTGTTGAGTTTTCATGTGTTTGCGTAGCTACATTGGTGATTTCGATATGTTACTCTTAGTGATGATTTTGGGTTTCCTCTGTAGTTGAGTGCACAGTGAAATTTCCTACAAGGAATTAAGCTCTGGTTGCTCTGTTGATTGTTCTGTGAGACATTCAGATGAAAAAAAGAGAGACTGAAGGAAATCAGTGACTCAAAATCTCCATATTACCTTATCATCTTGGTGAAGATCACTGATTCTAGAGACATTCTGTAAAGATTCAAAGCCCATATCTATCACAGACTTGCTGTGCCATTGTGGGAAAGTTACTTAACTGCTTTTTGCCTCAGATTCCACGTTTGAAACTAGAGAAATGATTGTACCTAACTTATTCAAAGGGACATTATAAGGATTAAATAAGGCATGTGCAATGCTAGGAACAGTATCTGGAACTTAGTAAAGTGCTTCAAAGTAAGCTTCAAAGAAATTTCTCCATCATTATACTAGTGAGAAGGAATTATATTCTTTTTTTAAAAAAATTTATTTATTTATTTATTTTACTTTAGGTGCATGCTGTATCTGGCATTTCTCCCCATGTTATCCCTCCCCACCCTTCCCTCCCTCCCCACCCCACATTGTCTCTCCCCTACCCACCCCCAACTGTCCCCTGTGTGTGATGCTCCTCTCCCTGAGTCCACGTGTTCTTGTTGTTCAACACCCACCTATGAGTGAGAACATATGGTGCATGGCTTTCTGTTCTTGGGCTATATTCTTTTTTTTTTTTTTTTTTGGAGACAACCTCCACCTCCTGTGTTCAAGCAATTCTCCTGCCTCTGCCTCCTGAGTAGCTGAGACTGCAGGCGTATGCCACCACACCCAGCTAATTTTTGTATTTTTAGTAGAGACAGGGTTTCACCATGTTGGCTAGGCTGGTCTCTACCTCTTGACCTCATGATCCCCCTTCCTGGCCTCCCAAAGTGCTGGGATTACAGGCACGAGCCATAGCGAGCACCCAGCCTAGGGATTATATTCTTTTTCCAAGTTCAGTGTTACTAAACTGACTACACTTTTTAAAAACAATGTTTTTTTTTTCTGAGTATAAAATGAATAAATGCTGGTTCTAAAACAATCAAAATATAGTAATCTATTTAGAAGAAAATATAAACACCTAGATATAGCCATGGATAACCTCTGATAACATTTTTCATATATTTTTATAGGATTTATTCTATGTGTCTATACACATGTATTTTACATAATTAAAATAACATTGAGTAGTTTGTATCCTCCTTTTTTCACTTAGTATGTCAAACATTCTCTAGGTAAATGCAATGCCTTACAGACATCGTTAATGGTTAGACAGTATTCCAAAATGTGAATGTATATTTAAATCAATCATTCCCTGTTTGGTAGGCAATTAGACAGTTGATTTGAACAAATGTTAAGGAAAGGATATATCCTTTTATATGGATTTTTATGTTTTTGATGATTTCCTTATGGTAGTTTTCTAGCGTAAATAGCATAACCATTTTTACAAATCTTGCTGCATCTTGCCTGACGACTTTTCATGAAGTTTGTTATAGTTTATGCTCTCAATGTACAACTTAACAGCACAGTATGAAAGTTCCTGTGAAATCCTCCCTTCATCGAGATACCTGTATGTAGGATAGGCCTTAGGAAGGGGTAGCTGGGTGTGACTGGAAGCTCTCAATGGTGAACCTGCACCCTACACTCGCTTTTGCTCTAGTTTACGTTTTGTGATGAAAACTGTGAATATGCTTTAAGATAATGTGGTACTATGGCTTTACAGACTATATTTTTTAAGTGTTTCTGTGTTTCTATGCCAGAGACACTAAAAGCTTCTGGCATTGTGTGGGAATATTTTCTAGCTGGGAAAAAACATGAAGAATTTCAATATTATGCCTAAAACCTTATACATGGTTTCCAGAACCTAGCACACAGAGCCAGGGGAAAGGGCCCAAATCTGGAATCAGGTTGGGTTTGAATTCTGGTTCATCACAGCTGTGTGATCTCAGACATCTTGTCAGACTTGAATCTCAGTTTTCTTACCTTTAAAATATGGATATGAATATATCTCCTTGCAGAATTTTCTGAAAATAAGGGAAGATAATGTTTGTGTAGTGGTGTTTGGTAAATGGTAGCTTTTATAATAATGTTTCATTAAGTGACATGGTTCCTGTGTTTGTGTCAGTAGGTTTTAAGATTGGACTTGTGAGCCCTAGGGGCAGATATGCTCCCTGTTTTCACTCTGAGTTTGTCTCAGTTTAGAATTATATGACTGGTGAGGTTGGAGTGTTGTATAGAGGAGTGTTGTGGTGAGGAGAGAGTGTTGTGTAGAACATTTTAAACATGAGATTTGGTTAATTGAACTTAAGCCAGTGATTGGAGAGGCCATTTTTACTGCATTAGCTTCTATTTATTGAGGTTATATTTTTTCAGCCACTGGGGCAGCCCCAGTGGCTAGGCCCTTGGCCTCTATCACTCATTTAACCTTAGGCCAAACCTCTAATCCTAAATATCTTCACTGCCATCTCCAGGTAAGGATATTTAGGCTTAGAGTTTTAGAGAGTACCAGTCCTCCTCCTACCACCACTTAGTGTTGTCAGATTTACCAAGTAAAAATATAGGAATATTTCATGGGACATACTTATACTGAAAATTATTTGTTGTTTCTCTGAAATCTAAATTTAAGTGGGTGTCCTGTTTCATCTGACAACCCTACCCATAAATGACCCAAGACCAGGCAGTGAGTAAAGGAAAAGGCTGGGGCTTAAATCTTTCTCCATTTTCCATGGAAACCATTACTTTTACCTATTACTTTATGATGTTTTCCTTAAGAGATCAGAAGTAGAACTCAGGTATGAAAGATGAGGAAAATGCTGTGAGATGAGGTGTAAAGTCCTTCACTGATTGTAAATTTAGAAGCTGAACTCAGAGATACTGTTTTTAATTTTTCACTTGATTGGTGAAGGTAATTCCATGTTAGGTCTAATGATTAAAAATGAAGAAAGTTGATGAGGGTCTATAAAGTACCTACTGTATGCCAAGTACTGTGCTACAATGAATCTAGAAAAGGCTCAAACTTTTCAAGTGAGGGTTTCAGTTAAGAAATTAAAGATTCTACGACTGTAGGGTTGTTGAGGTGACCCATCAGAGGAAGCACCATTGTCCCCAAAGTCTGTTGGCCTAGTTTTGGCATTGTACATGACCTTCTGTTGGGAGAATACAGGGGAGTGATTTCAGAGATGTGGTTATTCATTCAGTGTCTCTACCAACCTCAGGATAGGTGTTTAAGTTTTATGATTCATTTGAATGGGCTGCATAGGAGGTTATTTGCTACTGCTGAAGAATTGGATGTTTGATAAGACGTAGATATTTCTTGGCTCTCAAAAATCTGCGAGTGCTCCTTGATGGTCAAACACACACTTAGGGGCCATAATTGCTTTTTAAAAGCTTGCCCACCTGCCCTATGAAGTTGCTATGTGGTCACCCTGGGTGAGTGGCTTGGCCCTCAAAGGTGCCCCAGAGCCACTCAGTATAAACCCGCCATGTGCTTGTGTGGTTGGGCTCCATATCCAATCTTGCATGCCAGCCTTTTCAGGGAGGGATCTGGGGCTTCAGGAGCAAGAGGTGAGAGGGTTGAAGAACTTATTATGAGCAAGACTCCCGGTGGGTAAAGTGAGAAAATAAAAAGTTTGTCCCCTTCCTTTCTTGACCCCAGATTGAAGTGGGGGGATCTTTGGAAAGAAGGCTTTCCAAACCTTCTTGGGAATTGGAAATACTTTAGTCCTCACCTCTTTTCAGGATTGATCAGGAGATAAACCCAAGATGCCTTTTGCTTTTTGGGCATCTTTGGTTCTGGGCAGCCAAAGGAACTAGACATTCATTACTTGGTGTTACTAATTTTGTGTTAGAAAAACACCATCACCGTTATCTTTTTGTATAACATTACCTGGGAGTATTAAATATTTGAAATATTTAGCAGGAATGGGTATTTCTGAGATATCTCACATTTTGGGGTGCCATCTTGTGTTCAGACTACAGATTAATTCAGATTAAGCAATGAAATCCACTCCTTGTCTGGGTTGATGTAAAGAATTTCAAGACTAATAATAGTAATAACAATATGTAACTGTGATTCTAAGCACTTTCTGTGGATTTAATTAATTATTGCAATAACATTTTGAAGTAGAAACTATTATTATGCCCACTGTACAAATAAGGAAATGGAGGAGCAGATAATTTAAGTAAATTGCCCAAAGTCACACAGCTAATTGGTGGTAGAGTCAGGCTTTGAATCCAGGCAGATAGGCTCCTAAACTCTTAACAGTTGTTTTACATAGTCATGTAGGTATGTATGTCAGATTCAATCTTGCAAGAAGGATATTCTCATCATGTATTTAATTGTGTGTGCCTATATATACCTTTGAAATCCAAGTTTCCTTAGAGTATTTAAAAGTAAATAGTGTGGTATGCAAATCGGGGCAGGGGATGTGCAAATTGGGAAACAGGTGACTTGGACCTGGTGTAGAGCTTGGCACCTTGGAATCTAGGGGTGAGTTAGCAATCTAGGCTGGATGGCCCTGGTGGGAATTGCCTAAAGGGCCTGACACTGTTATATGCAGAATGGGAGATCCTGGGAGTCCTGAGGGCCACAGGTGGGTGAGGGCCAACTGCAGCTGGGGATAAGAAAATGGCAATAGGGTTGATATTAGAAAGGGAATCCTGGAGTAAGAGAGTTAATACTCAGGATGAGAGTCTTAGTTACAATGCTTAAGTGCAAGACTACTGTAAATTGCCTATGAAATATATCTGCTCATGTGTCTGTCTACCTGTCTCTTCAAAGAAGTTGAATAAAGTTACAAATAATGCTTACATAGACTTTAGGGAAAATTGCACTATAATAATGTGCTGGTTCATTCACTAAAAACTGACTTGTTTTGGACCCATTCATACTATTTACTTTGTCCACATCCACAGGGATGTGATTTTTTTTTTTTAAACCTGAGAAATAGCTTTGACCAAGTAAGTGTTTTGAAACTATAACCTCATTCCTTCTAAGTTGGAAACATTCCATTCTTTTCTGTGAACATTGCTATGTTTGTGTGTGGACAAAATCAGGACAAGAAAACAAGGAAAACCCTCAATGCTTTGAATATGTGCTTAAGCTGACCGGCACAAAAGTAGTCTATAGAGCAATCATAGCTTATTTCTTAATGGATTGTGTTTGCCTCCAATGGACTGATGTTTGCTTCCGAGAGTGTGTGCATTTCTGTGTGTGCTTTTGAGTCTCTGTGTGTGCATGTTCATTTTCTGTATTCAGTCTGCGTCACTCCCACGGTAATCACTGTTTCTCAATGACCTGTGAAGGTGAGGAGGGTTTCTTTGATGGCTAAAGACCTACACTTCCCAGACATTAAATGTGCATAATGCCTTGCGGGCTTTAAAGCGCAGCACGAAGCATGCATGTCTCGTACCCAAAGTAGCCACAGCGCCTGCATTCCCACAATAGCGGCAGCCCGGAGCAGATGCTTCCAGTGTGCTTATCTGGCTGTGCTTTTCACTTTGGGACAAAGTTCTATAATCATATCTCATGGATTTATTTTCTCCACACTGTAAAGCCTGAATTGTGAAGATCTCATCATGCCATAAAGGGCAGCATGAGCCAAGTTCTGGGAGCTGCTAAGGATTTCTTTGCCTTTTTTTCCCACCCTTTTTGGAGATGTGTATCAGGAAAAGGCTTTGCCTTTAGAGAGAAATTTTACTGCTCTTGCCAATAATGTGTAATAGTATTAAATTTAATGGCAGACCTTGAAGTGTATAAAAACTTAAGTCCAGAAAAAGGTAAGACTTATACTACTAATTTTAAGGTAAGTGTAATAGTCCTAGTAAAAGATGGTAAACGTTTATTTTATTTCATGTTTAGTTAAGTTAAATGCTTATTTGCATCCTTGAGAACCTATTTGAGATATTATATTTCAATATACAATAAGGTAACAAAGTATTTTTGATTAGGCAGAAGTGTTTTTTTCTTATAAATGTAGACTTTTATAAGAGGAGAATTTGCATGCTAACAAACTGAAAGTATATCCTTATAATAAAATGGTCAGTGAGAAAATAATTTGTATTCTTAGGTTATGAGTCAGGATATAGGCATGCCTAATAATTTAATTTGTCTGACATTTATAAACAGTGGGTTTTAATTGAAATGTTGTCAAGTCTTATTCAGTTTGAATAATGATGAATAAAGCTAAGCTATATTTTAAACTTTCTACAATAATCTGGAGAGAATGATTCCCAATTTGTATCAGTTAAAGCTAGTTAGGGATAGTAAAAATAATTAGCTCTATAAAGTAGAATGGCAGAAGTACTCAGCACAGATAAAATGGAGGCAGAATCCATGTATCATGTTCTTAGAGCCTGTCTGTCAGCTCCAGGAGCATGAGAGAAACATCTTAAAGTATGAGTTAGGAGATCAGAAATTGAAAATCTGTGGCGATTGTTCTTGAATTATAAAAATTATTCCTTCCTGGTCAGACAGAATAAATATCATGTCAAGAAATGTCTTCTAAACCTACCTTCAAACTGAAATTTGTCTGTCATTTCAGATTATTCATATGTGTCTACTCAAATGTAACTTTATCACATCAATGCTGATCTGAAAGCCTGTCTGGAGATTGTTGTTAGTTTATGTTATCAACTTTAATGTGCCATGTTCCCAGTACCAGCATTGATGCTTGCTTTTTATTTGAAATATAAATTCTACCATGGTTGAGATTTTCTAGAGTATACCTGAGTTTTCTAAGCTTAGGAGGAAGCTTTCATACAGAAATAGGGAAGGATTTGGCTTACTTGATATGCAGTTTGTCAGAAGGATTTCCATTTAGAGTTTTGTCTTATAATATGTTTGGAAACTCTTATGTATGCAGAATGTAGGAGTAAACTGAACTGCACAGCATACTCTTAGGATTGTCTTACTTTACACATTATGGAAGTAATGATGAAAGTGACTTCTATTACTTTAACCAGATAAATTTAAAATAGAGCTCTGATTTTTTTTTTTTTTTTTAAAGATGGTGTTTTGCCATGTTGCCTAGGCTGGCCTAGAACTCCTGAGCTCAGGCAATCCACCCACCTTGGCCTCCCAAAGTGCTAGGATTAGAGGTGTGAGCCACTGCACCCGGCCATGAGCCACTGCACCCAGCCGAGCTCTAATTCTTAAACATTGTGGAAATTTGAAATAATTTTCCTGGTCATATGAGCTTTTAAAGTTGATGAATATAAAGCATCTTGTTCATGGTAGATATTTTCACATACAGATGTCTTACCAGAGACAGAGATTTTTCATTGAGCAAATATTTCATACTTTATTTAATAGATTTTTTTGTTGTTATTTTAGTGATTTTATTCTGCTGAATAAAAAATTTTCATTACTGACTGTCCATCTTAGTAGTAAAATCATTTCAGTGGGTAGCAAGGCTATTTTTCAAGAACTCTTTCTTCTGAATTCCAGATCAATTTTAAGAGGAACATCTTAAATTATGCAGATAAGCTCTGTATCTGAGTGTGTGAAACTGATAGATTCAGAAATATCATGGAATCTGAGTTGCACTGATAAACAGTAACATTAGTGGAGTGGCTTCAATTGACTGGAGTACAAAGTTGAGGAATGTTTATTCACAGGCTAGGAAGACCATGAAGTATAAAACCCATGTTTGCTCCTATATTTTGTATTTATACATATAATTAGGAAATTATTGTTATTGCTGTTGTTTACCTTAGAATTTCGTGTAATGAACTAAACCTCATCTCAGTGATTCTGAACAACACCAAGAGGATGTAGGGACCTGAATTGCAACATAAAACCAGAAGTAGGAGAAAGCTTGAGGCATGTAGGAGGGTGTTTTTATAATCTTCTTATGGCTCTGAACCTCAGCTTCCTTTTTAGTAACAAGAGGTAATACTACATTCTTACTTACCTCACAAGGTTGTTGTAAGAATTACTGGTCTCTGAAAGCATTTGAAAGATAGAAAAGAACCACAGAAATGTAAGATGGTATAGTCATACAAATAAGGATAATGTATATTTCATATACTTTAATGAAAAGAAATTGTATTTGTTCTGGGATGCCAGTAAAAACACTTTGACCTAGAACTTTGGTACCATCTGGTACTAATTTCCCCCTTGGCCTAGTATAGCCTACATGCCGGCAGTGTGCATGCTGTGTATGAATGCCTGATGGAAGGGCAGATGTCAATATAAGAGCGAGTCCTAGATTTCTAGAGCAGGAAGAAACCATGGCAATCTCATTCTTTTATAAGAAGAAAAAATAGTCATAGGGAGACTGCATAATTTTCTTGAAGACGTGAAATAGATCTGTGGCTGGAATTGAGCCATCCAATTCCCAGATCATGAGACCTGGATCTACCCTTCTCAATCGTACAGATTTTTTTCTTTTAGAAGTTGCTACATTTAGATATTTGTGATTTTCCTCATGCTATGTCATTTGAATCCTTTGTACAAGGCTGTTTTTTTTTTTTTTTTTTAGGGAAAGAAAATGGAGAGCTTCTTGTAGAATTCTCAACTGCTAATCATTAATGGGTACAATTAATATAGATAGACTGAGCGCTTTAACTACAAGGTGCTGGTTGGGGATATGAAGATGGATAAAAGAATTTACCTCTCTTATAGTTACTCCTGGTATAGTGCACAGACATGCTTATATTACTGTAATAACAGTAATACTGTAGTAGAGGAACATTCCAGTGGTACCTGGGTCTGGAGAAGTCTGCAAAGGATTTCTAGAGGTAACATTTGAACTGAGTCTCGAAGTATAATGAGGATGATGTCGGATAGATAAGTAAGGGTTGAAGCTGAAGAAGTAGCAAGGACCAGGTGTTATAATAAAGACCTGGTAATCCAGGCTAAGAAATTTGGACATTAATTACAAGAAAAAAAAAAGAAAAAGAAAAAAGGCAACAGAAGGTTTTAAGCTGGGGATAGATTAATCAGATTAGAGTTTTAGAAAGATCTCTCTGACAACAGTTTGGAGACTGATGGTGGAAGGAGTGAGCCTGGAGCACTGGAGACCAGAAGGCTGTTGCAGTAAATAGTAAATAGGAGAGGAAACAGTGGTCTCTATTCAAGTTTCTTAGGTAAGATGATCTTTCATGAGAAAACATTAGGCTCTCAAGTCCACATTGGTGTCCTTTGCCTCTGATCAAAAATGCTGTAGAATTCATACTGCTGCTTTTTCTGCATACACTTGTTATTAAGTCACTGCCTTGTGTTTGGGATAAATTAGTTACAAGAAAGTCATTGCCTGATAAGAAATTTAACATTTCTGTTTTTACTAAGGTCATGGCCTCTTGTCCACTAGACAGAATTGTGCCTAATTATGAGTATCCCTGTTCTTTTATGGCAAACAAAAGATGATCTCTCCAAGAAGTTATAGAATCCCTCCTCAACCTTTTCTAGGTTGTAGGAATTTGGTTCGAATGTTATCGTATTGCTTGCATAATCAGTCCAAATATAACATTAGGGCGGGAAGATCAGTGGCCATTTCTTAGTGTTTCATGTTGTGGAATATGGCTGTTTCTCTGTTTAACGAAGAAGGTGATGCCCATAATGCTGTGTGTTTTAGTCTGTTCTACAGAGCTAGTAGTTTATTTCTGAACTCTCTGTGCAGGCAAGTTCTCCCTCATTGTTCTCAGTCAAAAATGTTTGACTCTTTTCATGCATTTTGTATTCCAGATAAATTTTAGAACTACCTGTCTGGTTCCAAAAGTCATTTAGTTGGGGTTTTGATTGGCATTACATTGCATTTATGGATTAACTCAGGAGAACTGCCAACTTAAAGACATTGATTCCCTCTTTCAGGAACATAGTAGAATTCATCATGTTTTAGGTCTTCTTTTAGGTCCTTCTCTTATGTCAGTAAAGATTTAGAGCTTTCTCCATGTAGGTTGTTCACATTTCTTGGTAGGTTCATTTTTATGGTTTTAGTTGGTTTTGTGAATAGACTTTTTTCAATTACACTTTCTTAACTTAAAAAGTTGAAAAAGTTAAACACAGTATTATGGAACTGTTAACAAAAAATATTTTTTTTTCTCATCACTTCTTTCCAAATGAATTGCTTTTACCTCTTTTTCTTTCCTTTTTGTAGTTTTAGTGTTACTTTTATATCTCTAACTGGTATACCTATACTGCCACTTATTGATTTCTCAACTTTTGATATTAACTATTGATTTTCTTCTATGATAGATGATAAATTAGTTCACTTATATTACCCGTGTCCTTTTTAGTTACTCTATTGGTTATCCCTGTAACTTTAACAATTTCCTTATACTTTGGTTTCCTGCTCTGCCAGTTAGAGTACTCTTCCTAGTGACCCTCACTCTCCCTTTGCCAAACCTTTGCCTCTTTTTTTTTTTTGAGGCAGAGTCTCACTCTGTCACCTAGGCTGGAGTGCAGTGGCGCGATCTCAGCTCACTACAACCTCTGCCTCCCGAGTAGCTGGGACTATAGGCGCGTGCCACCACACCCAGCTAATTTTTAAATTTTTAGTAGAGACAGGGTTTCACTATATTGGCCAGGATGGTCTCAAACTCCTGATCTGCCCGTCTCTGCCTCCCAAAATGCTGGGATTACAGGCATGAGCCACCACGCCTGGCCACCTTTGCCTCTTTTATCCTTCCTAACTTCTGTTAGTATAGTAATTTTTCATTCTTTTTCTGAACCCATAATCACTCCTCCTATGTTTTGATCATAGATTGACTTTAAAAGTTTAATATCAATAAACAAAGTTTACATTACTGTGACTGCTTACATTTACATTATTGTGACTATATAAATGCCCTTCAGAGCAAAGTAACCACCTAAGTTATTTTGCTTAGGGTTACTGCTTCAGAACATAGCATCAGAGAAAAAGGACAGATTCTAGAGGTTTCTATAGCAAATGATGGGATCAAATTCATTAGAAAAAAATTGAATACCTAATATTAATTTTGACAACTAGCAATCTTCATCATAACTCTATGAAGTGCATATAGTTAGCTTTATTTTAGAGGCAAGGAATCTGAGGTGCAAAGAGAGAAAAGACCTTGCTCTAGGTCAGCTGTAATTGGTAGAGCTGACATTTAAATCCTGCTGGCTGACTTTGGAACCTGGACTTGCAGTTCTGTTCCTTCTCTTAGTAGTGTTATTACTTTGTTAGAGGTGGTGAGATATATAGGCAGGAAGCAATTGATTGCCTGTTTTTGTAAATGGTTCTCTGTCTGTGAAGACATCTCAGTTTGACATCTCATCCTCTGTGCATATACCTTTCCCCAGCCGACAGGTTGGCTGGTATTCCCTGGAATAAATGGGCCTGCAAATGTGTACTTCCTGAGTGAGAGACAGAAGGAGAACAGTGTGGTAGGTTACACAGGGTTTGGCACAAGGAAGCAGTGGGGTAAGAATGGTTAGCATGGATGGTATAATGCCGAGTTTTTAATATCTCCCTAAGGAGTTTGGGCTGGATCTAAAGAGCAAGGGGAGAAGATGGTAAGTTTTGGAGTACATGGGTGATATAAAAGTGGTGTTCTGGGAAAAGTGCCGTGAAAGTGCTATGAAAGATAGATTACACAGCCCAAGCAAAAGGATCTTGTCATCTGCTTGAGAAATTGGTTCAGATCAGGGCCATGAACCCTATCCATTGAAGTTTTGACAAATGATCTATAACTGTCTCTAATTACTTGTCAGCCAAACAGAAGCTACCATGAGAGAGCTAGAGTTACTTCAGCTGTCTCACTGAAGAAAGGTGAATGTTTGTTTCCATCGATCTGTTTAAAGAATAAGTCATGGTTGTAGATATGTGTTGCATAAGGTTTTTGTCTAATCCATTGACCTCTTGCTTTTTGTTTTTCTTTAAAATCCATGTGAGTATTTTCAGTTTTTTCAGGGAGGATGTGTAAAGATAAAACTTGAGAAAATATACAAGCAGGACTCTGAGGCAACCCTCTCTCCCCAGATGTTGAAATAACATCAAATGAGAAAAGAAGAGATGAAATAAAAGGCAGCTTTAAAGGGCAATTTTGTTCCTATTTTATAATTTCTCTTTGCATTTCTTCTTTATGTCTAAGCTTATTATTTGCCCTTTATAATCTTTTTTCTTTGTTTTATTTTTAATGTCTAAAGTTATACCCAAGGATTGTTTTAAAAAAACAAACAATCTTGATTTATATCAAATACTAAAATGAGCTTTCTCCTTGCTTTTCCTACTCCTTGGGCATAACCATGGTTGATACTTTGTCATGTGGATTTGCGTCTTTCCAGAGGTGTTGTTGGTGCATGTACTACATACATGCTGACACACATGCAAATAAACAGAAACGAGTTACGCCATTGATGCAGGTCTCAAAGAAATTAAACTTTTATGTGATCAAACAAAAGAGAATGGAGAGTATACATCATGTGGGCTATTTCATATCTCCACCTTCCTATTTCTACTTGCTAAGCCTCAGTATGAACAGGAGAAGGTCCTCAGCTGAACTTAGTAAACAGATGCTTCTCACACCATGAGTATTCTTCTGATTTTGAGGTTTTAATCTCAATTTCAATGATATTATACCTTCCTTATTTCTCATTTTTGTATTCCTTTTATTTACTAACTTATTTTCTCAGGTGCTCACTGACAGTTTAAAAAATAAAAAGAGTAGAAAATCAACTAAGAAAATGAGAGAAAAAGAACTTACAAATTTTGTTGGGGAGGGGGACAGAGATAGTGTCTCAACTTTTTAAAAATTTTTATTTGCTTTGAGATTGTCTCATTCTGTTGTCCAAGCTGGAATACAGTGGCACAATCTTGGCTTATTGTAACCTTCACCTCCTGGGCTCAAATGAACCTCTCACCTCAGCCTCTTGAGTAGCTGAGACTGCAAGTGCATGCCACCACGTCTGACTAATTTTTTGTAAAGATGGGGGCCTCACTATGTTGCCCATGCTGGTTTTGAACTCCTGGCTTGAAGTGATCTTCCTGCATTAGCCTCCCAGAATGCTGGGATTACAGGCATGAGCCACCGTGCCTGGCCTTTAAGTTTTTTATTTGCTACTTAATTCTTATTTTATTTAAATAATGTGCTTAGCCAGTCCTTTATTTGATCTTTGTGTATAGTCATTCTCAATTTATATTCTCTCATAACTACTTACTGTTTTTGATCACAAATATATGCCATTTTTTCTGAAGGAGTGGTGGATAAAAGCAAATGGTTATGCCCACTCTTGGGGCATAACCATAGTTGATATTTTGGCGTGTGGATTTGCGTCTTTCCAGAGGTGTCAGTACATGTAGTACATACATGCACACACATGTAAACAGAAAGGAGTTATGCCATTTATGTCCCCAGTTATGTACAAGGGAACAAAGGAAAAATACAATGGATGAAGAATGAAGCCATCCCATTTGCTCTTTAGTCTCTCATTTTTTTTTTTTTTTTTTTTTTCCAGGCAGAGTCTCACTCTGAGGTCCAGGCTGGAGTGAAGTGGTGCGATCTTGGCTCACTGCAACTTCTACCTCCTGGGCTCAGGCAATTCTCCTGCCTCAGCCTCCTAAGTAGCTGGGATTACAGATGCGTGCCACCATAGCTGATTAATTTTTGTATTTTTAGTAGAGATGAGGTATCACCGTGTTGGCCAGGCTAGTCTCCAACTCCTGCCCTCAGGTGATCTGCCCACCTTGGCCTCCCAAAGTGCTGGGATTACAGGCATGAGCCACTGGGTCTGGTCTAGTCTCATGTTTCTTATTTTCCCCTATGAACACTTAACCTCTCCTATTTGTTGTAATCTCGCCATAGTTGTCCTTTCTGTTTTTAGACCTCTTTCCCTCATTTTTCTCAATCTATCTTATTTTTTACATAGAAACAAAATTTAGAATACATTTGGTTTATAAAACCCCATGCATGCTCCTGAAGATAAGCATCAATGGCTGATTATATCTGACTCTTACCTGAATTAATTGTCAGACCTTGGAGTCAGTTGTCTACCTATTGTGTTGGGCTAGGGGATCTTTCTAAGATGCTTTCAGTGATTTTTCTTGTCTAAGCCCAGAGAAGAGTTATTAAGAACAGAAACAAAGCAAAGTGAAGCAAATATTGGCAGGCCTAGCAGAAGCCTGAAGGAGGTTCATAGAGAGCAACAAACCGATGAAAATTCTCAACATGTTGATTGTTAGAGCAAATAGTGTTAGCAGTGACCAGCATTCTCTTTGTATTGGCTGGGTGATGTGACTCTTTTTTTTTTTTTTTTTGAGATGGAGTCTTGCTCTTTTGCCCAGGCTGGAGTGCAGTGACACAATCTCGGCTCACTGTAACCTCCACCTCCTGTGTTCAAGCAATTCTCCTGCCTCAGCCTCCTGAGTAGCTGGGATTACAGGCATACACCACCAAGCCCAGCTAATTATTATTATTTTTTTTTAAATAGAGACAGCGTTTTGCCATGTTGGCCAGGCTGATCTTGAATTCCTGGCCTCAGGTGATCCACCCGCCTTGGCCTCCCAAAGTGCTGGGATTACAAGCGTGAGCCACTGTGCCTGGTTGATGTGACTCTTGTTTGATGAAAGGGTTCAATTTTGGTTACTGCATTTAAAAAGTAGTGGGGAGGTTGGCATGTGATTAAGAATATTAACACAAGGGAAAAAGTGTTTCTTTAACAACAGGTTAAGATTAAGGGGCTGGGCATAATATTTCTCAGTTGAGCCAATCAGTTTTATAATTATGTGGTTTCTAATTATTATTTTCTATTTTAGAAATCTTTTCATTTTACAAATATGTATGTTTTTTCATGACATTATTTTACTGTGCTAATTCTTTATCCTGAACTTATTTATTTCTGACTTTTCTGACATTGTTCTAAGGTTACATTCCCTTCTTCAATTTAGTTTCTGAATTACTCTATAGATAATTCATTTTCTTGTTCCTTTTTTAAGGTTATGGGGACAATCCCTCATTCTCACATGCAACTCACTCCCCTTTTTACTTTATCACTTATTTGTTTCTTTGTACCCTTACCTGAGAGAAGAGGAACATTGGTGGCAGGGAGAGCACTGGAAATTCTAATCCAGGATTATTTTTAGTGTACAGTGGGGAAGAATATGGAATTTGGAATAAAATTATAGCAAAAGACAAGCTGAAGTTCTAATAGCAGCTGAGCTTTTGGCTAATTCCTTGGTCAATTTCTCTGGCACACAATTTAAAAATATTGATTTTGGGCCTGGGCACGGTGGCTCATGCCTGTAATCCCAACACTTTGAGAGGCTGAGGCGGGCAGATCACAAGGTCAAGAGATTGAGACCATCCTGGCCAACATGGTGAAACCCTGTCTCCACTAAAAATACAAAAATTAGCTGGGTGTGCTGGCATGAGCCTGTAGTACCAGCTACTTGGGAGGCTGAGGCAGGAGAATCACTTGAATCTTGGAGGTGGAGGTTGCAGTATGCTGAGATCATGCCACTGCACTCCAGCCTGGGTGATGGAGTGAGACTCCACCTCAAAAAAAAAAAAAACAAAGATTTTAGGCATTTTCATTTTAAAAATATGGATTCTGTACATTTCAAAGAGTTGTGAGGATAAAATGAGGTAATGTGGATAACAAGTCTTGTTCAGTGCTTGGTATATACGCCTTTAATAAATGTTGCCTTGAAATACATCTTCTAATAATACATGTCTGCTCATTTTAGTATCTGTCTTACACACACACACACACACACCCCCTCATCTGTGTCTCATCCTTTCCTTTTTCTCAGGTTTGACAACATGTATCAGCTTTCTACTTGTGTTTTTTCTCTCAGCTTGCTTGTATATTTACCCTTTGCTCTAGCTAGTATGTAACCAAAACCAAAGATAAGTCAAGCATATGATAAAGGTGTGAAAAAAAAACAAGGAAGCAATAACTCAAACAAATCCTTAGCTAATTTTAATGAGTATATGGCTTGTTATTTAGAGTACATAAATGCAGAAATAGATTATCTACTCAATTCTGATAATCCTAGTTCACCCACCATCCTTGATACCCCTTGAGGAGAATTAATATATGATTATTTATGCTTACTTCTTTCACACTAAGTCTTTCCAATCCAAATGTTACTCTGCTTCTATTCACTTAGTCCAATTGTATAAATTAAGCACACTGTAACTTTAAACATAATAAATATATGTTTAGGATCGTCCTTAGACCAGAGAGAATATTTTAAAATACAAAGAAGAGAACTAAAAAAATTGTGTAACTGTGTTTTCAAAAATTAAAAGAATGATGTTTTTAATTGATAAAATAAAATGTTTTTGCCTTACCAGATTGCCAAAGAATTAAAAGGAAAAACAATGACATCCAGTGTCATCAAAGGTGTAAAAATTGGCACTTTTATACACCACTAGTGGGAATCTGAATTAGTACCATCTCTCTGGAGGGCAATTTGACCGTAGAAAAAACTCTTTGGCTCAGAATTAGTCCTATCAAATTACTTGTACATTTGCACAAAGATATATGTATAAGAAAGTTTATTGTTACAAAAACTATTTTTTTGTAATAGCAAGAAAAAGGGAGCAACCTAAATATACAGTAGTGGACAATTGATTTTTAAAAATGATAGCACATCTATACCATGTGCACAAGGCAGCTACTAACAGTGATGTGAATATCTATGGTGATTGACATGAGAAGATGCTGATGGTTATAGTCAATTGAAAGTATTATCTTATATTTCCATTTTTCTTCATGCCTGAATGTATATGCTAAGGAGAAAGATAAAATAAGCTCAGAAGTTTATGCTTTGAAATATTAATACTGGTTATCTTAGAGATTATTCGTGATTTATTTTCTTCTTCATATGTCTGTACACATTTGTAATTAGCACATATTAAATTTATAATTAGAAAAAATCAGATTCGTTTAAAAATCAGGATATATAAAGAAAATATTTTGCTAGCTCACAGCTCTGCTCTGATGAGGCTAATCAGACCCTAGAGGCAGTCTCCCTGCCTCCAGCCTCTTTTTCCTTAGATTGAGTGTGCTAGAGGCAGATCTAATTGCTGTCTATTGTTCTCTCCAAATCCTTTTACTGCAGTGCTGTATACGGGTCTTTCCCAATGGTTATCTTTGCTGCCTCTCCTTCCACTGCCTTGCTGGTTTACTATTTAGAACAATGTCTTCTTTCTTGAAAGCACCCTTTGCTTTGCCTGAATGCCCCCTGTCTGAAATATGATCTCTTTTGTCTCATTGGCCTGGTAAACTTATCCTTTGCATCTTGGCTATAGTTGAATGCAGACAACATTGGATCTGGGCACAGGCTCTATTACCTAAAGTAATATGCAGATAAAGTTCTTTATCTCAGTAGCTTAATACACATTTCTTACTGCTTTCCCAGTCTAATACAAGTGTTCCTGCTTGAGTGGCTCTCTTACAAGAGATGATTCAGGGGTCCAGGCTGCTTCTGTCTTGTAGCTCTGCTGTTGTCCACATGTTATTCATAAGATTACCCTAGGAATACCTCCTGGCCAAATGGAAGGAGAAAAGAAAGCAAAGGATCATGTTAGCAGGTTTTTATAAGGAAGTTTTAAAGGGCAAAGCCCAAATCCCACTGGCCAGAACCTAATCACATGGCCATACCCAACTGCAAAGGAGCCTGGGAAATGCAGTCTGGCTTTGTGCACTGGAGGAAGAGGAAGTAAGTTTTGGTGAACACTTAGTAATCTGTGCCTGTAAGGCAGAAGCTCAAATCTTAGCTCCAGTTCTACCTGTATGATGACTTAAGGAAAGTAATTTATTTGAGCCTTAGTTTTCTTATTTATAAAATGAAGATATTAAGACCTACCTACTTCAAAGGGTTGGTATGAGGGATTAAATTTGAGCTCATATATATGAAATAGCTTCATAAATTATGAAATACTATACAAATCCAAGAGGAAGCATTCATCAACATACAGCTCACTGTTTTGCAATTAAAAAAAAATGTACCTGAATACCACGAGTTGGCAAACTATGCCTTATGGGCCAAATTCAGCCAGTTGCCTGATTTTGTATATAAAGCAGAGTACAACCCAAACACAGCCATATTTAATAGTGTACATATTTTCCAATGGTGCTTTTGCTCTGCATGCAAAATGATTGCCACAGAGGCTGTATGGACCACACAGCCTAAAATATTTACTATCTGGCCCTTTACGGAAAATGTTTGCTGACATTTCGACTAGACTGTGAGTGTCTGAGGTCTTATTCTGTTGTTATTTTGTATAGAATCTGAGATGCAGCAGGTGCTTAGTGAGTCTTGACTGAAGGGTTGAAATCTCTTTTTAGAGCCCTATAGTTCAGACATTATGCAGCTGGAAGGTAATTTCAGTAGGAAAGAAGCTTTTCCACTAGGGTGGATGAGCACCGTAGGTTTCTTTACGCCCTTGGAATAGCGAAATAGCCAAGATAATCAGGCACCCTGAGTTCAGTCCCAGCTGAATCCCCTCTACTATGCTGCCTTTGCCAGGTTCTTTTCTGAACATAAGCATATGCCCTTTCTTATCTTTATAATTGGCACAGTCATCAGACTGTTTATGATGCATCACTATTCACCTCATTGGTTGGCAAATATTAACTGAATGATTATAGCAGGGAGTAAAAGGCGGAGTAAACGACAGTTGGCTGAGAATGCTTTGGTATCACAAGTGCACTGTCTCATTACTGTTTGCTTCTACTTGTTGTGTAGCCTGAATTTTGCTGTAATAGTTTGAAGACATAACAGCCTAAACAATAGTGGTGCAAACTTGATAGTAATGCTAACTTGATAGTAATGCTTTACCTCTAATGACTGGCAAATTAAGAGTTTATATAAGCCAATCAGTACAAATTCAGCATTTGGCATGTAGAGATATTAAGCTAAAAGTTGGAGGGGAAGTTCGTGGAGCTAACATTTATTGATTGCTTAGTAGCATTATACTGGGTGCCAAGGATAGTAGGATAAATAAACCATACCCCTGCATGTGGCACACACAACAAAAGGAATGGGCAGATGCCTCCTCCTGTTGAGAGACAGGGAAGGTTTTGCTGGGAGATAATATTTTTACAGATATTAATACCTGGAGCAGAAGTCTCTACAGCTAGAATAATGTGAAGGTTGAATACTTTGATTGGCTTAGGAAAGTGGGAGAAAGGAGCGAAAGAGGAAAGAGAGCAAAAGGTTTCAGCAGTTAGTGATAGAAATAGGTCAGAATTTACTTCTCCATACATATTCTTAGTTACCCAAATCTAACAACCAAAGGCAGTTGTCCAAATTGATTAAATCACAGGTTACAAAAGAGATATACGTAATTTTTATAGATTACTCTTTTGTCTTTATATTTTAAATAGCTAGATTTTAAAAGGATGTAGAAAACACAAGGTATGTACTTAGCCAGGAAATCTTTCTAGAATTTAACTATTGAAAATATCAGAGTGTGTTTCTCCTAGGAAATCTGCAGAACAGGGACAGCATCTCATTCCACTTGGCATCCTTATAATCTATACTAGTGTCCTACAATGGAGCTGGGACACCATGATTTGTTTATTCATAAAACATTGGGGATTTTTCAGTCGGAAGCAAAAATTTAATACCTTTTTAATTATTGCAAAAGAAGAAAAGTAAGAAATATATAAACCTGAGCTGGGCATGTTGGCTCACACCTATAATCACAGCATGCCGGGAGGCCGAGGTGGGCAGTTTACCTGAGGTCAGGAGTTCGAGACCAGCCTAGCCAACATGGGGAAACCTCACCACTACTAAAAATACAAAAATTAGCTAGGCATGATGGCAGTTGCCTGTAATCCCAGCTACTTGGTAGGCTGAGACAGGAGAATCCCTTGAACCTAGGAGCTGGAGGTTGCAGTGAGCCAAGATGGTGCCATGGCATTCCAGCCTGTGCAACTGGAGCAAGACTCAATCTCAAAAAAAAAAAAAAAAAAAAAAAAAAAAGAGCTCTTCTTTGCTTCTTCTTAGCTTCTGGTGATTGCCAGTCATCCTTTGGAGATGGTGGAGGTTGCAGTGAGCTGAGATTATGCCACTGCTCTCCAGCCAGGACAACAGAGCAAGACTCTATCTCAAAAGAAAACAAATACATCAGCCTGAAAGGCAATAACCTAAGAAAAATTTAGAGATCCCACTGGGGCTGGGGGTATTTTGTTGCAGTGCATCTCCATTATCTTTGGCCTCTTACTTTAGATTCTGGCTTAAGATTAAAAAAAAAAAAACCTGTATGTATACATACATAGTTTTTGTTCTTATTTAAAATTTTTTTTAGAGACAGGGTGTTACTCTGTCACCTAGGCTGGAGTGCAGTGGTGCAATTATAGCTCACTCCCACCTCCAACTCCTGGGCTCAAGCTGTTCTCCTACTTCAGCCTTCCTAGCTGGGACTGTGCACCACCATGACTAGCTAATTTTTTAATTAAATTTTTTTTTTTTGTACAGACAGGGTCTCACTCTGTTGCCAAGGCTCATCTTGAACTCTTGGCTTCAAATGATCGTCCTACCTTGGCCTCCCAAAGTGTTGGGTTATAGGCAAGAGCCACCATACCTAGCCCATATATAGTTTTCAGATCATGGCAATAGCTTCTCTAGTTCTATTGAATGTCCTCATCATAAGCTTGTCAAAGCAATACCTTCAAGGCCTTTCATTGAACTGTGTGGGTGATGGGCATCTAACCACAATATGGAGGGTGACAGCCCTAACTCAGTTGGATTCTGCTGATTCATTAAGAGGTGTTTCTAGTGTTCTCAGATACCATTATAAACCTCACCACACACTGGATTTATTTACCATCTCTAGTTGAGTCAGATGCTCGAAGAAGTAGGAAGTGACAATGTGCTTAAGATTAGCTTCTTAGCTTTAGAAAAGAGAACTAATTACCTGAGTGCTCCTAGCTTGCTTATGGAAATTACCAAAATGAACAGAGACCAGACTTCAGCCCAAACTATATTCATTTTTGCCCACAGTTTGGTGCATAACTCTGTGGATTGTCTTTTTTTTTTTTTTTTTTATTTGAATGAGGTGGGAACTAAAGATCAATAAGGAAAGGGGGACAGATCCTGTCAGACAGATAATTTGTTTTCCCTTCTTTATTCAAAGGCCTGGAGATGCATTTATTTTATAGCTGGTACACGTTGCTGTTTTTTCCCCAAACATTTCTGCTTCAAAGCTTGTTCTTTTTGTGACAGAAGGAAACGGAGGCACTGAAGGATTTGGTAAGGCAAGTGAAAGGTTCAGGTATGGGGCCATGGGATGCTAGCAATTAGAACCAAGGCTCAGAATGTGAGCTATGCGTTGGCTTTGGTAAAGAGCCAATAGCCTTTGAGACTCCCTCCTAAGCTTCAGGTGCCTTCAGAACCTGGCTTATAGATGGGCTAATCAAAATATGCCTTGTTACCCGCTAGACAGGGTTGCTCTGTGACCTGGTATAAGTCATCCTGAACTCGATGCTTCATTGAACCTCTGCTTTTCCCTGCTCTCTGTCTCTCTTGTCTGAGCACAGAGTCCCTTCATTTCCTTAGCTAAAAATCAAATGAGGTTGTGCTCATTGATGTAAACTACAAAGTTGTTGAAATATTTGATTGTTTGCCTCTTAAATGGTATATGAGAGTGCCAAATCCTAACCACTAGGGAAGACATCTTATATGGTATTTGAGAGGGCTCTCTTCCACCTCCGCTGTGGGCAACGCGGCATTTGGCAGAGGACAATACTTTCCTTTTCTAAATATGCCAGTTCTTCATGTGGCATTTTGTTTAAAAGCCTCAGGCAGGCAGATAGGGATTTGAGCTACATGCAATGTTCTGTAGAGCACACCAGACCTTTGTTATTTGGTAAATTTCATATGAAATTCAATTACCTATGAAGTCACTCTAGGAGAATCACTCATCCTGAGATACATAGGAAAAAGAAAATTGTCAATTTCTTTTTCAACAAGGGATTTTTCTTCTTTTAAAAAAGGGACATGTTGATTATATTTTGATAATATAAAATCCAAATGCACAGAAGATGAGGCAAAACTCTAGAGACTGATAGGTGTAGATGGATAGAAAAGTTATTTTAGGATGAACCCCCTAATCCCAACTTCTGCAGTAATCGAAATAATTCAGCTAAAGTTCAGGTGCAGCTGCAGTTAGATCACTTTAAATTAGGATATTAGGATGAAGTATGTTTTTCAGGGGCAGAAATGGTGCTGTCTTCCTTTGTAAATCTCTATATTCTCTAGAATGGTACTGTGCACATAGCAAGTTTCCAAGGTATGCTGACTACTAAAAAGTCTTTATTGTGTAAGACCTAAAGGGGCTGACTGGAAATAGCCTTGGAGTTGGCCTGCTGCTGCCATCTCAATTTCAAATGCCTTCAGTATATGCAGTATTCTTAAGAATTCAGAATTTGCTCTGAGAGCCAGCTTGGAGAAAGAATAGGTTGGTAAAAGTGGCTGCTGACTTTTTAAAAGAATATATTTCCCAAAAAGATGTTATATTCAAGGGGCTGTGGCTCTGCTGTGTTAGGAAGTCTGACTTTCAATTGTGGAGGACTACCACAGAGAGTAGGCAGTCACTTTTATAATTCAGGTGTGGATGTCTTGTCAGGAGATCCATCCATTCTAGAAGACATCTGGCTCCCCCATTCATGAATATAGGTAATGATTCTTTCTAAGTTAAGTGAGGTAAATATAACATAGCAGGCACTTGATATGCCAGTGTCCAATTAAGCAGAACTTCCCTTTTTCTAATGATTGGCTGATGTTAGAAAATGATTAGAAGTGAACAGACAGCTGGACGTGGTGGCTCATGCCTGTAATCCCAACACTTTTGGAGGCTGAAGCTGGTGGATTGCCTGAGCCCAGGAGTTCAAGACTATCCTAGCCAACATAGTGAGACCTAATCTCTACAAAAAATACAAGAATTAGCTAGGCGTGGTGGCTCATGCCTGTAATCCCAGCAGTGAGAGGCCAAGGTGGCTGAATCACCTGGGGTCAGAAGTTCGAGACCAGGGTGACCAACATGGTGAAACCCTGTCTCTACTAGATATACAAAAATTAGCTGGGTGTGGTGGTGAGCGCTTGTAATCTCAGCTACTCGGGAGGCTGAGGCAGGAGAATCACTGGAACCCGGGAGGCGGAGGTCGCAGTGAGCCGAGATCTTCACTCCAGCCTGGACAACAGAGCGAGAGTCCATCTCAAAACAAAAAAACAAAAACACAAAACCAAAAATCAGCCAGACATGATGACATTAGTCTGTACCCCGAACTGCTCTGGAGGCTGAGCAGGGAGGACTGCTTGAACTCAGGAGGTTCAGGCAGTGAGCCATGATCATGCCACTGTGCTCCTGCCTGGGTGACAGAATGAAACCCTATCTTTGAAAAAAAAAAAAAAAAAAAGAAGTGAATAGACATCTGATTCCTGAAATGTGGTCAGAACAGTGAAGGAATATTCTGAAGTTTTGAGCTTTTTAAGGCTCCTTTATTATTGAGACATCATCTTTTGTCCTGATGAACTAGGAATTTAACTGTGCCCAATGTCCTTCAGCCCCATTGCTTCTTGATGTTTTAAAGAAGCTGAGATGTCTTGGTTTCCTGTTACTGATGGGTTGTGATGGGCTTCACACATCTCCAAACAGTGATGATGTGACAGCTAGGAAGACAATTTTGGTTTTGTCTTTGAATGTGGTATTGCTCCTTTGTCTTTGAGATTTCATTCACGTCAAGCAGTTAAGTTAGTGCTATGGTCTGCTGGATAATTATGTTTTCTAAGTAAGATTAACTTCTTAATTACTTGTGAAGGAAAAGCCGTAATATTGAACTGTGATTGCTTTTGGCAGGCAGCCAGGGAGAAGGAGTACAATTACATGTGTGACTACTTCTTTCCAAATGTGAAAGGCACACTTGTCAGTAGGAATATTTGACCATTGAGTTAACTTGTCATCAACTATTTCAGTTACTGAAGTAGTTGCATGAAAGGTGAATAGAGATTAATTATAGAAATAAACTGTTTTAAAAGTAAATTTTATTTTTTAAGGAATATTCTTTTTTTTTAAAAAAAATCAGTTATTTAATTAGGTTTTTGGTAAGAAGTTTAGAGTACCAATTTGTGGGGATAAACTCTATTTGTCAGGGCAAACACGGATCAGCTTTGATTATTTTAGTAAAATGTGCAAATGCACATCTTTTTTTTCTTTTCTTTTCTTTTNTTTTTGAGACAGTCTTGCTCTGTCACCCAGGCTGGAATCTTTGTTTACTACAACCTCAGCCTCCTGGGTTCCAGCGACTCTCCTGCCTCAGCCTCCTAAGTAGCTGGAATTACAGGTGTGTGGTACCACGCCCAGCTAATTTTTGTATTTTTAGTAGAGATGGGATTTCACCATGTTGGTCAGGCTGGTCTCAAACTCCTGACCTTGTGATCTGCCCACCTTGGCCTCCCAAAGTGCTGGGATTACAGGCGTGAACCCCTGCACCCAGCCACAAAGTTTGCATCTTTCTAATCAACCTTGCACCATTCTGTAATCTTGTATTTCTTTTTCTTTGTCGGAGATGTCACCTTCCAGTATCTGGGCTTCCGCAGCTGCTGCTTTTTGAAGTTGGTATCAGTGAGATGCTCTGGGATTCTCACATTGCTGATACCAATTTTTGTGGAGGTGGTGATGACAAATTTCTTGTGTGTTCCTCACAGAGGAACTTGATGGAGAGCTAGAGATCCAGTCACAAGTAACAAGCCACTGCCCAGCTGCTTCAGGAAAGCCACGCTCTTGCTTCGGTGGTGCCCATGGAGGATGATTAGAATGGTCCCAGGAATGATGCTGCTTCACAGTTTTCTCTGTGCTGACTGAGGGTTTTTTGCTGTCGCTCAACAGCTTTCAAGGTGCATCTTCAGTAGGGTAATAGCTACACATTTTGCAAAATTTAACCACCTGGGTGCCACCATCCTTGTCACCACCAACCGGTTTTGTAACAGTTGGAAGAAGCTTTTCCTTTTCCTTTTCAATCTTTAATTTAGCAGTGAGTACCTCCTCTTGTATATGGCCTTTCTGGAATACACAGTAGATCAGAAATATCTCCCAGTTCCTGCTCAGGACAGGATTTCGGCTGCAATGGGGCTTCCTCCTTGGACTTTTAGCCTTAATTTACCCGTTTTCACCTTGTCGGTAGCATCAGCCTTCTTGGCTTCCAGTTTCTTCTTAGTATCCAGCCTTTTAAAGTTTCTACCTGCCATCTTGCAACATAAGAAAGCAGGGCATTCTTTAACACATGAATCCTTTTGTATTTTATTGGTAAAGTTTAAAGAGTAAATAATGGGGAATGTTTGGGACTACTTTAGTTCTTTCACAATAAGCGTAGTTTCAGATTTTCTGATTCAATAAATATTTTGGAAATAATAGATTATTATTATAAAACCATGACCTCCGAGTACTGTTTCCTCTTTATGGTGGTTTCATTCTGGCTTGTGGGTGGTTTTCTCACATATATGTGCTAATTAGTACTCAGCCAAATGCTAGAGAGAGACTCTCTGAATCTATCTCCAGAGCCCTTCTCTAGGCAGCTCTTTCCTCTCTAGAAACCTGTCTTGTGAACTGTAGTTGTCTTGGCCTCCCTGGACTCCCAGCCTTGTCTTCTCAACTCAAAGAGACCACTGATCTCTTCCTAGGTTTCCCTTTTCTATTCTATAGTCTGGAAAATCTCTCCAGGCAGTAAGCTGAGGCAATCATAGGCCTACTTCATTTGGTTCCTGCCTCTCAGGGATCACTGTTCTTCATTGCTTGATTCCAAAGCCTTGAAAACTGTTGTTTCATATATTTTGTTTGTTTCATGTGGGTTACTTCATCTTGGTTGGAAACAGAAATCTCTTTTCTGAGCTATTCTTACATTTTTTTTTAACTTAAGGATCAACTTATTTAGCTACATAAACTGTTTTTTTTTTTAAACTTGTCCTTGTTGTTCCTTGTATATGAGAATCTTCTCTCCCATCATATTTTCTAGCTGGTTACTGTGTTTATCACATGAAGGCTATTTATTTTAGTATGTGAATTTTATGACTTTCTACTTTATACAATTAAAAAATTTTTAATCTTTGATTATCTTGGGTTTCACAGGTGTATGGTTACATAACCTAAAGATAGTTATAATTTTATTTCCTTTTCAATTCTCATGCCTTTGATTGTTTTTTCTTATCTGATTGCATTATCTAATGTCTCTTCTAATACAATGTTAGATGGAGAAAGTGGGCATCCTTGCCTTATTCCTGACCTTAGTTGAATGTCTCTAGTGTTTTTCCATTAAGATGCTGGCTTTATTTCTGAGGAATGTACACAGGCACACACAGTCATACAAGGAAATAACTGCGAATTTCTGTTTTATTGAATGCTTTTGGAAATTAGGAGTGATACTGAATTTGAAAACCCTTTTAGTTTTCTGAAGATAATCATATGATTTTTCTTCTTGTATCTGGTGAAATGATGACTTACATTAATGAATTGTCTAAGAAGGAAATATTTTCTCATTCCTGAAAAAAATTTCACTGGTTAATGAAATATTATTTTATGTGCTTTTAGTTTTATACATATGTAAATATTCATAAGTGAGGGTTGTATGTAGTTTTTGGGTATAATCTTTTATGAAATAAAGTTTAGATATCAGTATTATAACTGCTTCATGTAAAGAATTTAGCAGTTTATGCTTCTTTTTCCATGCTGTGGAACAATATAAGCAGGATGATTTATTCTTTGAAGCTTTAGTAGAATTTCACCCATTAAATCTTACTGGTCTGGTGCTTCTTTGTGGAGGTAGTTTTTATTTGGGGTGATAATTTTCTCTATTTCGTCTATGAAAATTGAACTACTACTACTGTTTTGGGGTGAAGTAGGGGAAAGTGTATCTGTTTAGAAAATTATCCCTTTTATTTAGATTTTTAAGTTTATTTGGTTGAGTCAGTAAAAGATTGTCTTTTAAACATATCTTCTGTTTCAATGGTTCTTTCTCTTTTGGAGTTTCTTATTTATTTTCTTCCTAGAGTAGGTTTGTTAGTATTTTGTAACCTATTTTATTGTTTTTTCTCTAAAGAATTTGCATTTTAAAATGTATTTAGTAATTTTACTCCTTTTAAAATTTCATCTTTGATTCTTTTCTGAACGTTTTCTTTGGTTTACTAGCTTTTCGTGGGGGACCTTTTCTTTTTGGAAAAGATTTTTGTTTTCTGCCACTCCCAAGTCCCTATTACCCCCTTCTCTTTTCCATGCAGGTGATGTCTGATTCTAGGGTTGACTATGCTGGGTTATTTTATCACTTATTTGTACATTGAAATTTGTAGTATTGCCTGACCCCCTACTTATGGATTTTGGAAGACTTTATTTTTGCTCCCATGGTGAGTGTATGGAGAGATTTGGATTCAGGCAGCTGCTGTTATCTGTGAGAATTCTGAAAGTGCAAGATTGATCCAATAAAATAAAGATGTGAAACAGAAATAGTGACTAAAGGGGAGTATTTTCTCTTCTTCTTCTTCTTTTTTTTTTTTTGAGACGGAGTTTCACTCTTGTTACCCAGGCTGGAATGCAATGGCGCGATCTTGGCTCACTGCAACCTCCGCCCCCTGGGTTCAGGCAATTCTCCTGCCTCAGCCTCCTGAGTAGCTGGGATTACAGGCATGCACCACCGTGCCCAGCTAATTTTTTGTATTTTTAGTAGAGACGGGGTTTCACCATGTTGACCAGGATGGTCTCGATCTCTTGACCTCGTGATCCACCCGCCTCGGCCTCCCAAAGTGCTGGGATTACAGGCGTGAGCCACCGCGCCCGGCACCCCCCCCTTTTTTTTAAAACACATGGTCTTGCTCTGTTACCCAGGCCAGAGTGCAGTGGGGCAATAATGACAATCATGCAGCCTTGACTCCTGGGCTTGAGTGATCTTTCTACCCTCCTGAGTAACCGGGACTACAGGCATGTGCCATCATGTTTGGCTAATTTTTAAATTTTTGGTAGAGACAGGGCTTTGCTATATTGCTTAGGCTGGTCTTGAACTCCTAGGCTCAATTGATACTCCTGACTTGACCTCCCAAAGTGCTAGGATTACAGGCATGAGCCATAGCACCTAGCTGGGAAATATTTTAGGTAGAAGAATCCAGGGAGACCTTTATAAGAAGTGACCTTTGAGTAGAAGCCTGGATAAAGTGAAGGAGCAAACTATATAACATCTAAAGGAAGCGTGTTCAGGAAGAGGAAACAGCAAGTGCAAAGGTCCTGTGACAGGGTCAGGAATGGTGTATTTAAGGCCTTCTTGCTATTTAAAGAATATTCTTTAAATAGCAAGGAGACCAGGGCAGTGGAAGCAAAGTCGATGATACAAAGAATGAAATGGTAGAAGGCGAGTCAGAGAAGTAGCCAGTGGTCAAATCATGGGATTTCGAGTTTTTCCTAGGGGTAGTTAGAAGTCATTGTAAAATTTTAAGTGGGGCAGTGGTAGGATTCTCTTTAGAGGACCTCTTAGACTGCACCATGGAGGATGGACTTATTTTGAGGTGAGAGGAGACAGGGAGACCAGTCATGATATTACATGAAATGATGGTGGTTAGAACTGGGGCAGAAGCTGGGGATGTTATGACAGGTGGTCAGACTTAGAATATGTTTTGAGAGTTGACTTGATGTGACTTCCTGATTGGTCAGATGTGAAGTGTGAAAGAGATCCTTGCAGGTTAAATGGTGATGGTGACAACATTTCTGAGATGGAGAGGCCCGAGTGAGGAAGAGAATGGTTTATGCGTGTATGGGTGAAGGACGAGAGTTCTTCTTTGGATATGTTAAGACTGAAATGTCGATCAGACATACAGGTAGAGATGTTGACAGGAAGCTTTAATATTCAATTATTGACCTCAGGAGACAGCTGTAGCTTTGTAGATATACATTTGGGAATCATCACATATTTAAAATCATACTTTAGGATCACTAAACAGTGAGAGAAAGAAGAAGTCACAGGCTGAGTCCTGGGCTCCTCTAGATTTAGAGCTCAGGAAAGGAAGATTATCCAGCAAAGTAAACCAAGGAGTATTGCCCAGTATGACATGAGAAACACCAGGGAATATGATGTCCCAGGAGCCGTGGGAGGGAAGAGTTTCGAGGAGAAGGCTAGGTTCAGCTGGGTAAAATGCTACTGTGAAGTTGAGTAAAATGAGCACTGAGAAATGGCCATTGGGTTTGGCAACATGCAGGTCACGGGCATGCTTGATCAGCCTGGTTTCAGTGGAGAGGTGGAGACAAAAGCCTGGTTGGAATGGATTCAAAAGAGAGAGGAAGGGGAAAAAATGGAGAGAGACAATTCTTTTTGAGTTTTTCCCTAAAGACTTATGCAGACATGGTGTGGTCACTAGGGAGGGATATAGGGTTGGGGAGCAGAATTTTTTAAGGCAGTTTTGATAGCGTATTTAAAGATTCTTATGAATAACCCAGCGGAGAAGAAACAAAGTAATTATGTAGGAGAGTGAAGAAGTGGAGCATATAGGCATAGGTAAAGATGGCAGTTGGAATGAGGAATTTTTCTACCTATTTCTTCTATTGGTAAAATTAGAAGCAAAGTTATCAGTGGAGTGTGGGAAGGATATTGGAGATTTGAAAAGTTGTATAGAACTAATTTTGGATGTGATGAAAGGAACTGACAAGGGAAATGAGGGCCTATTTCAAAAGTGAGAGTATACGTTTAAAATGAGCCTTGTTCCCTTGTTTTGTGCAGGCACAAAAGGTGTGGAGAACAGGAACTAACCTGGATGAGGGAACATGGGGTGTAGGAATTGAATGCATGTGTGAGACTGTGAACCAACACTGGGTAAAGAGGGCCACAATGAGGAAGGCATTTGGACAGTTTTTAAAAAAATCCAATGATTTGGACCTCCCAACGGGGTGAAATAATTGGGACAACAGAGGAAGGGAAGAAAACAAAACAAAACAAAAACCAGCTGGTCAAACTAGGTGTAGTGGCTAATGCATGTAATCCCAGCCATGCGAGGCCGAGGCTAGAAAATTGCTTGAGTCCAGGAGTTTGAGAGCAGCCTGGGTAACATAGTGCAACTGCATCGTGTGTGGGTGTGTGTATACACATACATATTATATATACATGTTCTATATATATAATACATATTATATATACATATATATATCTTCCAGCAATATATGTAATTATGTATATGTAAATTACCCACCCACCTACCCAGGTGGCAGTAGTCTGGTGGAAATCTGGAAGTGGAGATTTTGGGAATCATGCAGTTAGTGGCATTGTATAATTAGAGGTCTAGGGTGGGACCATTAAAGTGGGGAGCTGAGGTGGGTGAAGGACAGATTATTCCAAGTGAAGTGGTCCAGGAATAAAACGGCCCAAGTGTGGTGTGTCAGCCAATTTCAAGTTCATGTTGCCAGGAATGATGGCAGAATAGAAGTGGGGCTTGGTGCAGAAATCATCAACGAATGAGGGTGAGTGCCTGAGAGGGTGGGTTATGAGTCCTGTGAGGCGAGGTAGCAGGTGTCAGAGCTGATGGCTTGTGCTTTGTTGGTAGGTGTGAGGAGGAAGCAGTGGTCTGAAAGCAGCAGTGAGGAGAACAAGTAAATGAGATGAAGCATTTAAAACTCTTCCTGCATGTAATAAGCATTCTGTAAATGGTAGATAAACCCTAGTACGAAGTGTTTGATGAATAAGTGATCTTGAAAATGTAGTTCTATGTTCAAAGTGGGCTCATAAAATGCAAGTGTGTTCAACAGGGTCCTATACAAAAAAACAAAACAGAAAGTTCTTCCTTTGCTAGCTTGAAAGGGAATTCTGACCTGCTGTGACTGAATGTCAGGTTTGTCCTACTGACTCTAGAAAACTCTGGTGGGTAATAATCTTAGTTGGGCTGTCTATGTGATGCTGGCTTCTTTGTGTCCATTAGATAAATGATACAATACAAATACAGTGCAAGCTACAATATGATCAGATTTAAAAAGTTCAACATGGTGCTTAAAAAAGTGTTGACAGCTGTTTGAGGGGTCCAGAAGCATGAGTGATTAAAGTTAATGGGCTTCCCACTGTCAAAACTCTCCAGGAATGCTCGGAAAAATGAGAGGTAATGTTAGGTGTAAAGTCAAATAAATGCTGAAATCTTTGCTGAAGGCTTTACTGTGTTCTTTTGCTCATTTCAGATGATTTGAACATTATGTTCGCCAAGAAAGTCAAATTAATAAGCTGTTCTGCATGGCTAACGGCATGGGTCCAAAGGATCTGAGGCACAACTTACCTACTTTTAGATTCCTTGATGGAAGAAAGCCTAGGAAGTTAGGACTTGAAAAATGGAAGCTGTTTGATAGTCAGGTTTTCTTTTAGTTTATCTTAGGTAACAATTTATTGTCTCTTTGGACTGATTTACAAATAGTACTTCAGAGAAAATTATTGGAACATTTAATTTGCCTATCAATAAAATTGCAAGAAGGATTCAGGGATCCCCTATATTAATGTTTCATGAGAGATCAGGTAGTAAGTAACTTCATATTGAAACAGAAAGCTATCTGAAAGCAAAGTAAATAAGAGTAGATCATGTTTATTCCACATTGCAGTTCATTTGCTTAGGAACTTTAACTCTAGAGTTTTATTTTTTTCATAATACAATATTCTTATTGGTTTTTAAAAAGCTGTAATATTAATCTATGCTCATCCTTGGGAAAATTTAATACTATAGAAGTATGTGAAATAAAATATAAAAGTTTTCTTTTGAGTCATATTCCACCACCCCCAACTCCTCCAACACCCCAACTTGCTATTCCCCTCTGTAGAAATTACAATTGACAGTTTGGTATATGTCTTTCCTAATTTTGCCCTATGTACATGCAGGTGTACTTTATCTTAAAAATGGAAATATATCTTATACATTCTGTTTGGCTAATTGGTTTTGTTTTCTCTCTTAATCACACACACACACACACACACACATGAACACACACATACCTAATAGGCTTATCTTTTTTGTATTGAGATATGTATATGAATATATACATTAGGAATATTTTCTTTTCATGGTTTTTTTTTTTTTTTTTTGAGACGGAGTTTCACTCATGTTACCCAGGCTGGAGTGCAATGGCGCGATTTGGGTCACCGCAACCTCCGCCTCCTGGGTTCAGGCAATTCTCCTGCCTCAGCCTCCTGAGTAGCTGGGATTACAGGCATGCACCACCATGCCCAGCTAATTTTTTGTATTTTTAGTAGAGACGGGGTTTCACCATGTTGACCAGGATGGTCTCGATCTCTTGACCTCGTGATCCCCCCGCCTCGGCCTCCCAAAGTGCTGGGATTACAGACTTGAGCCACTGCGCCCGGCCTTCTTTTCATGGTTTTATATACATTTCTGCCTTATTTTAAATAACTGCATAGTTTTTAATATAATATGGCTATACCATAATTTGAGGAATTAGTTCTCTATTGATAGACATTTAAGTTTTTTGCTCTACAAATAATAGTATAACAGGCATTCATTTACATATGCCTTTGAATCCTTGTGCAGTGTATAAACTTCAAGAACTGAAGCTGCAGACTTTCAGAGAAAGAACATTTAAAATTTTGGTAGATGGAGCTACATTTTTCTCCACAGTCTATGAGAAAGCCTGTTTATTCTAGCCAACACTTGGTAATATTAGCCTTTTAAATCCAGCCAACAATTGAATATTATTGTTTAAATCTGCATTTCTTTTATTTATTTATTTATTTATTTATTTATTTATTTATTTATTTATTTATTTATTTTGAGACTGAGTCTCGCTCTGTTGCCCAGGCTGGAATACAATGACATGATCTCAGCTCACTGCAACCGCCATCTCCTGGGTTCCTGCCTCAGCCTCCTGAGTAGCTGGGACTACAGGCACCTGCCACCACGCCTGGCTAATTTGTGTATTTTTAGTAGAGATGGGGTTTTGCCATGTTGGCCAGGCTGATCATGAACTCCTGACCTCAGGCAGTCCACCTGCCTCAGCCTCCCATAAATGTGCATTTCTTTAAACACTAGCATTGTTGAGCATCTTTTCATGTTTATTGGTAATTTCTTCTTCTACCCAGAGTCTATATTCTGTAATCATTTTAGTATTGATTTATCTTTTTCTTGATTTGTAATAGCTCACTGAATATGAGGTAGGTATAATGTGTGTCACATATGTTACAAATGCATTCACCCACTTTTTTTTTTTTTTTCTTTTTTTGAGATGGAAGCTGGAGTGCGCGGTCTCGGCTCACTTCAACCTCCGCTTCCTGGGTTCACGCAATTCTCTGACTCAGCCTCCTGAGTAGCTGGGATTACAGGCGGCCACTACCATGCCCAGCTAATTTTTGTATTTTTAGTGGAGACAGGGTTTCACCATCTTGGCCAGGCTGGTCTTGAACTCCTGATCCACCCGCCTCGGCCTCCCAAAGTGCTGGGATTACAGGTGTGAGCCATCGTGCCCACCCCTCATCCACTTCCTCTTAATTTCCTACTTCATTGATGGTGTGTTTTGTCATTTTCTCTGTAGTCTAAAGGTGACTTCAGGCTTATTCCATTTCAGTGACTTGAGGCTAATTCTTGACTCCCAAGTAACATTTTCTTTGAGAGACCTCTCGCCCCCGCCCATAGCAATCCCCACTAGGTCCGCCAGTAATGATCTCTCCTGGTACATTCTCAGGGATAATACAAGCAGCTGGTGCTTGTTTACGACACTATTAGGTTATTGTATCATATACAGGTAATGCATTTTAGTAGCAAGGGCATAGATTTGGATTCAGAAGTTCTTCGTTTGGTTATTTCCTGTGCGTACTAACTGCGTCATTGTTGGAAATTTTACTTCTGAAACTAGGATTATACTTGTCACATCTCACAGGACTGTTGTGACAGTCACATGATATAATGAGAGTAAAAGAGTATAAGCTATAAAGCTGTATACATTTTTATTAGTTTCATGAATGTTTTATGTGCGGGTTAGGGGTGCTGTTTGTGGAAGACCACAGGAAGTTGCAGAAGTGTGACGTTCTCCTCCCTTACACCTCCCTGTGTCTATAGCACTCACTCCCCCAGCCTTGCTGGTTCTACTTCTTAATGGGCTTTGAATGGTTCTCTTTCCTTCCATTCCCACTACTATCATCACAGTCCAAATCAGAGTCAGATTAAAGATAGGTCAGCTGCCTATCCCAGGGTGCGGTATGATATGGGGGGAACTAAAATGACTAGAAATACCAGATGGAGAAGTGAGATCCCTCCCTTGCAATGGCAGGGCTACTCTGAACTGGAGCATAGGTTGTGCATGGTGCTATTTGGGTTGTGCACACCCTGCCTGAAAGGTACATGACTGTCAGATGGTTCCTAGACCTCCTTCTAAGGGGAAGAAGGTCTGCTGAGTAGGATGGTTTGTTTTGTTGATCAGATTATTATTATTTTTGAGACAGAGTCTTGCTCTGTTGCCCAGGCTAAAGTACAGTGGTGCTGTCTCTGCTCACTGAAACCTCCACCTCCCAGGTTCAAACAATTCTCTACCTCAGCCTTCCGAGTAGCTGAGATTATAGTCTACTACTTTTTTTTCATTTTTAGTAGAGACAGGTTTCACCATCTTGACCAGGCTGGTCTTGAACTCCTGACCTCATGATCTACCCGCCTCGGTCTCCCCAAGTGCTGGGATTACAGGTGTGAGCCACCATGCCCAGCTGATCGGATCATTATTTTAAGGCCAAAACAGAATGATGTAGGTCAGTGGAGGAGAGGCTAGAGTTGATGCCCAAGGGCTTCCTTGTCTCACTTTCCTCTAGCAGCTTCAGGCATGTCTAAATCAATGTTGAGGAGATATTTAATGGTTACTGGTTGAGCAGGGTCCAAATTATGAGCCCACATTATCTCAGTACTGCCCTGGTCTCGGTCACCCCTTGTGTGCTTGGTTTTCCAATTGCCCTCTTAGCCCACTTCTTGCCCTCTAGACTATACCCCAAGCCACAGCCAGGCTAATCTTTAGAAAAAGTCAGCCTCATCAGGTTATCTCCTTGCTTAAAAGCCTTCAGTGGATTTCTGTTGCTTTCAGGATGGAAACCAAGATCCCTAGCATGGCCTAAGAGGCCTATGTGGTTGGCCCTGCCTCCCCTCCCTCAGCATTGTCACAGCACCCTGGCAGTGCTGATCCTGTCCTGTGGTCAATTCTGCTCCTGCTTTTACCTAGGTGATGGCTGTTCAGCCTCAGAGCTCAGATTATCAGCCACCTCCACCGAGAAGCCTTCCCTGACAGCCAAGCCTGTGCCAGACCCTGTCATTTGGTTTCTCTTTATATCCTACTGTGCTTTGCCATGGTACTTAGGGCAAATATTATGAAATGCTTTGTTGTCTAATTCGTTGTTTTGTCTCCATCACCCCTGCTTAATGAAGACAGTCATTCTGTCACACTCATTATTGTATTCTTAGCACCTAGAAATACTTCTCATACACAGTAGATGCTCATCATTTATTTGCTGAAAGACAGAACATATGGATAACTGAGGCACTTAGGGAAAATTAAATGTGACCAGGCCTTTCTCCCTGCTGGAAGTTACATGTTCATCAGGGGAGTAGGCCTTTGTAAAGGGGAAGACTCATTTTGTCAGGGAGGACATACTGAGGCTATAAATGGTCCCAGCTGTCCCTAAAGCTGCTCTTTTAGGACTTCTTCTCCTTTCCAAGGCCACTAACATCTTGTGATGATGATTATTCTGCCTGCTTTTGTTTCTTTGTCTTCAACTTGGTTTGATAAATGTAAGAGGATTGAAGCTTGGCATTAGGAAATGTCCAATACTACTGCTGTTGTTCCCTGGGGACTGGGAAGAATTTAAATTCCTGAGCTCTCACCCTATGGGCACAGTCTGGCTACCCCTAGAGCTGGAGGATTTTAAGGTGACTATATCACAATTACATTATGCTTTTCTCCCCTGTTCAATCCAAGAGGTACATTTTCAAGTCTTCTGAGTTTTCAATTGGAAAACTTGTACAAATTCCGTTTTATTGCCTTTGGGTAAATACAGCAGGTTAAAACACAAATTGCTTCTTCCCAGAGCTCTAGCAGAATTCCTCTACTACATATAGTGGGGGCAGTAAATACTAGGGAAAGGAAAGACAGCAGGTAAAGTGCACGGGATTTAAGGATCTAGCTATGCATTAGGATCTGGAATTCTTAGGTAGTATTGCATAGATATTCTACTGATGCTGATAACTACTTGAGTGAATAAAAGGAATGGTGCTTACTTTGTCTTAAGATTGTACAATCATTTCTTTTTGACTTATCTCAGAAGTTAAAAAAATTAAATTTTATTGTTTTTAAAGACTTTTGAAAAAGTCTTGTTGAGTTTTAGAGTAAGGGTGAAGGACAGAATTAAGTATTTGCCAGTCATCAGTTAAAACCTTTTTCATATCAAAAGTCATCTGGGCATTGCTTTGCCAGGGTTTTCAGACTGTATTTTTTTCCTAATGCTCTTTGTGCATCTTTTTTCTCTCTGATCTAAGTTGGCTGCTTTGTTGATCTGCAAAGAAAATGCAATTTCCTGTTAATTGTGTCTTTTGATCTAACAGATTCTGCAAGTTTAGGAGAAAGAGGTTGAGGAAATGTGTCTTGGCTTGATGGTACTGTCCCCAGAAACATTCTTATTAAATTACTATTGAATGAGGCAGTCAAGCATCTTTCATCCTGGGAATATTAAGTGTGTGTAGCGAGTTCTTTAAAATGTTAAGAGCACAAATGCTTGTTTTTATGGTAAAGGAGCACATTCGCTTTCCTTATTGACTTTCAGGTTAAGAATACATGCCTTTTTTATTAGCTATGCTTTTGTATCCTCAGTTTACTGAATAGGAAAAGCAAGTGGGTTGGCCATGCATGATACAACATTGATACCAAATTGTTTCACTCTCTGAGAGAGAGATGCAAATCAAAAAGGAAGACAGGACCAGGAGTTTGAGACTGTAGTGTGCTGTGATTGTGCCTGTGGTGGTTAATTTTGTGCAGCTGCAACAAGTCTAGTCTCTATGAGTATTTGTTTTGGTGATGCATTCTATTTGTTAGATAGGAGTCACTAAGGCTAGCTGTGTCCAAGGGGTGGGGAATTGGACTTCATCTCCTAGTGAAATGAGTGTCCAAGAATTTGTGGATATATTTTAAAACAACCACAGGTATGTATTGTAATGTTCCCTTTGCTTCATTGCTTCATTTAGCTATTTTACCAAAAGCCAGACCAGCAAAATAGAGTCAGAGTGTCAGAAGCATATGTTTATGAGTTTATCCTTTCAGAGTATAGAGGGCGTGAGCTTGGGGCGGGAGGCAGGTTGTGTGGGAAATAAGCTGACTAGTTAGGGAGGGAGTGTGTCAGGGAGGGCTTCATATACCAGGCAGAGGAGTTTCAGCTCTCTGCTTTAGGCCTGTGTTTTCCAAATGGTGGTGACTTTACCTTCTAGGTCATTTGGAGAAATGTTAGGATAAAAAGAAGGGTATTCCTAGAAGGCCAGTTTTACTTAAGGAATCTGGGGGACTCTCATTATGGAGTTGAATGTGTAATTTCACATGCTTTTAAAAGATGAAACAAGAGTCTGAGAAGGATTTGAGTGTGGGAATGAGGAGGCTGGAGCTGCACATTATGGTCGTCAGTGCTGAGGAAGGGTGGGGTGAGGCGGGACCGTAACACTAACTGGTTACTATTCAGGATGTCATTTCAGAGATTATAGTGACAGCTAAGGTGAGTGCTGAAGGACTGAACACTGATGACAGAGGGGGCAATGTTCAGGAAGGAGAAGGGAAGGCTTAGGCCACTGGGTGATTCGTGATGTCATCCAGGAAAGAGACTGAAGCCAAGAGGGTTTCATATGTAGGTGGGTGTATAATCATTTCTTTTAATTTTTTGTATCCTAATACTTTCACATCTGGGGATTTGTTGACTCTGGAGGGACTACCCTTCTCAGGGTTAGCTGATTTCTAGAGATCGTAAACAGTTCTCCCGAAACACACCTTTCACATGCAAACCAGCCAACCCATAGCCCATACCCTTGCTATATCCTTTATCAGCCTGTCACACCTGGGCCACCATCCACCTGCCTAATCACTCCAGGACCAGATACCAGACATCTAAGTATAGCACCTTTCCCCCAGATCCTGCTGAAATTATTCAAACTAGTCAATCCCAAGTCTGCTTAACCTGCCTCACTCATTCTTTGCTTTGGAAAACACAATGAAAGCTTTTACCTGCATTTCACCCTTATCGTATTCCCTTTGCCTCCTGACTGGCATTGGTGGTTCTCTGTGTGGCCACCGCTCTCCATATTGTCTTACCATACCTCCTGTTTCTAGGGAACTGTGAGTTTAAAAAACTTCAACCAGCACTTTGGGAGGCTGAGGCAGGAGGACTGGAGCTCAAGACCTGCCTGGGTAACATAGTAAGACCTGTCTCTACTGAAAAAAAAAATTAGCTGGGCATGGTGGCATGTGCCTGTAGTCCTAGCTACTTGGGAGGCTGATGTGGGATAATCAATCACTTGAGCCTGGGAGGCTAAGGCTGCAGTAAGCTGTGATAGTACCTAGCCTAGGCAACAGAGTGAGACCTTATCCCAAACAAAAACCAAAAAGCAACAACAAAAAACTTCTTCCTTCATGACTAGCGATTTCTGTGACTATGCATCTTATACTAGTAGTAAAACAAATCCCAGGTACCTTTAAAAAGGTGATGCTATGCCAAGATCAGTGGTGCATGCCTGTATTCCCAGTTACTTAGGAGGCTAAGGCAGGAGGATTGGCTGAGACCAGGAGTTTGAGACTGTAGTGTGCTGTAATTGTGCTTGTGAATAGCCACAGCACTCTAGCCTGGACAACATAGTGAGACTCCATTTTTTTTTTTTTTTAAAGGGTAATGGAGAGTTTGGTTTGAGACATGTTGAGTTCAGAGTATCTTGAGATACTGAGGTATTTGGATGGAATTATCTAGGGGCAATTAGACATCAAGATTTTGGGCTTTTGGGGAAGCAACTCAATATTCCTTCTCTGTTCTGTCTGGTAGGATTGTGTGAGCTGAGATCATGTATGAGAAGGGACTTTGAAAATTAGGAAGTACCATGTAAATGAAGTAGCTATATCTCACCAAGAATAAGTAAAAAAAAGCAATTTTGCTGTAACCCCTTGTTTGCCAATCTTTATTCAGTCAGAAACATTTACAGTAGTTCTACTGGCTGAATGTCACTGCCACCAAAATGACTCAGATTTTTTAAAAAGGAGCCTGTTCTTACCAATAGAAGAGGAAAATATCAGAGTCAATATATTTCACTTATTGGGATTCAGAGAAAAGTACAAACATGACTTAGCATAAAATTAAGATTTGAATTTCCTTTCTTGAAAATTCTTACCCTTTGCATTCAAAAAATTGTTTCTTTAGTTGTATGTGTTTTGGAATCAGTATTTTTATTTTATTTCTTTAGTTTTGAGCTGGAGTCTCATTTTGTCACCTAGGCTGGAATGCAGTGGAGTGACCTCAGCTCACTGCAACCTCTGATGGTTCAAGTGATTCTCCCACCTCAGCCTCCTTTGTAGCTGGGTCTATAGGCACCTGACACTACGCCCAGCTACTTTTCGTATTTTTAGTCGAGAGGGTGTTTGTCCATGTTGGCCAGGCTAGTCTCGAACTCCTGACTTTAAGCGACCTGCCCGCTTTGGCCTCTCAAAGTGCTGGGATTATAGGCATGAGCCACCACACCTGGCCTCTGGAATCAGTACTTTTAAACTTGTTAAATTCACTTCAGTAATTTCTCAAATTGGAGATTAATAGCCCTGAGTTCCAGAGACTACAAACAAAAAAGGGTCAGAGCTGTGGTTCTCGGGAGTTGGACCACATAACCCCACCCTTTATATTCCTTCATTTTTCCCATGTAATGTTTTTCCCTCTTCTGCACTACAAGGTACTGCCTCTGTATGTGTACCTGTCTGTTAATATCATTGACTTTCTTCATTCTAGTGACTGTTTTTTTCAGTGTATAATCAGCACAGAAATTATTCAGGATGTGACCTCAAGTTGTTTTTTCTTTTCTGGGCTCACACTTCACCATATCATAACAATCAGTGACTGGGTAGAATCTTCAGTATAGAACATGGCAGTGGATGGATGGGATTGGCTAAGAAAGAAGAGAAGAAAAATTACTCAATGAAATAGACCTTAGCCCTTGGTTGCCACTCATTCTTTATTCTCCAGTCATACCTTTGTTTATTTATTCAGCAAATATTTACTGAACATTTGTCAGGTACTGTTGGATACATTGGAGAAATACAATGATGTGCAACACCAGACATGATCGCTGCTCCCATGGAGCATACATGCTGAGGCATCACATTGGCAGGTCCAAGGAAATGGAAACACAGAATATAACTAATGGAATGATTTTGAACAGTGAAAGATTAATTTCAGAACCATATTACGATACCAAGTCACTCTGAAAAATTAATGCCAATGCTAGCAGACACACAATTTTATTACCTATTTCTGATAACAAATTACCTTAAAATTAATAACTGGTTATTATCACTTATGGTTTCTCTAAGTCAGGAATTCAGAAATGCCTGGGTTAGGTAGTTCTAGCTTAGGGTATGTCATGAGAATACAGCCAGATCAACTGAGACTGCACCATCTGCTTACTCTCAAGCTGATAGGAGGATTTAGTTCTTCATGTGAGTGTCTCCACAGGGCTGCTTGAGTGTCCTCACAACATGGTAACCGGCTAACTCCAGAGCATAGTGATCTAAGAAACCAAATTGGGGTCAGGTGTGGTGGCTCATGCCTGTAATCACAGCACTTTGGGAGACTGAGGTGGGTGGACCACTTGAGGTCAGGAGTTCGAGACCAGCCTGGCCAACATGGTGAAACCCTGTCTCTACTAAAAATACAAAAATTAGTAGGGCGTGGAGGCAGGTACCTATAATCCCAGCTACTCAGGAGGTTGAGGCAGACAAATTGTTTGAACCGGGGAGGCAGAGGTTGCAGTGAGCTGAGATCATGCTACTGCACTCCAGCCTGGGTGACAGATTAAGACTTTGTCTCAAACAAACAAACAAACAAACAAACAAAAAACCAATAACAACCAAAAAACAAGTTGGAAGCTGCAAGGCCCTTTATGACCTAGCACTGGAAGTCATGCTGTCACTTTTGTCATACTCCATTGGTTACATAGACTGTCTAATTCAATGTAGGAGGAGACTACCCAAAGACATGGATATCAGGAGGCAAGGCTGTCTCAATTGTCTGGCCAAACGGACTCTCTTAGAGGTCGGTTGTCACAGGCATTGTGTCAAGATTAAGTTCATGTATATATGACAGAAAATCCAGATAACAGTGCCCTAAACCTGATAAGAACTCATTTTCCTACATGTAATAATTCTGAGGTAGGCAGTCCAAAACTAGCAAGGCAGCTCTGTGCCCTTCCAGGTTTTGGGTTCCATTTATCGTTCTGGACTGCCACCATTAGGACTTTGGTAATTATTAAGCTGTGTAATGTAAGGGAAAAAGATGTGTGGCTTAAGGGAAGGACTAGCTTCTGTTTTCGAGGAAATCTTGTGATGACGAGATGGTTGCTGCAGCTCCAGCCATCAAATCTACATTTGGATAACAGGATGGGCAAGGACAAAAGATCACCTTTTAACTGAATCAGACCCGTTTGAAATAGCTTTCACAGAAACCTGCTTATGAACTTTCACGTACTTCACATTAACCAAAGTTGAGTCACATGACTCATGCAAAGAATGTGGGAAGCATTATTAAGCTGGGCACATGTGCTCCATGTTTTCCAGGTGTAAAGTGCAGTGTTTGTCCCAGGTAAAAATAAAATCTCATGTTCTTTTGCTTCTCATGTAGATCAGTTGTGGACTTCTAAACCTACCTTTGTTATCAGTAACACACAAAACCTGCAAATGTCAGTTTCTGATTGCATGCCTATTACTTAATATTTTTAAAAAGTTTTTCAGTCTCCTCTATTTTGTTTCAGAAATCACAGTTATTTCTCATTTAAAGGGTGTGATTTATTTTTTAAATTAATTTCATTTTTTATTAAAAAAATTTCTTTTTTGGTTGGGCACGGTGGCTCACACCTGTAATGCCAGCACTTTGGGAGGCTGAGGTGCACAGATCACTTGAGGCCAGGGATTCAAGACCAGCCTGACCAATATGGCGAAACCTCCTCTCTACTAAAAATACAAAAATTAGCCAGTCATGGTAGCGCATGCCTGTAATCCCAGCTACAAGGGAAGATGAGGAAGGAGAATTGCTTGAATCCAGGGGCTGGGGGTTGCAGTGAGCTGAGATCATGCTGCTGCACTATGGGGTGACAGAGTGAGACCGTGTCTCAAAAAAAAATTAATTAAAATTTTATTTTTTATTTTAATAGGTTTTTGGGGAACAGATGCTGCTTGGTTACATGAGTAAGTTCTTTAGTGGTGATTTCTGAGATTTTGGTGCACCTATCACCCCAAGCATTGTACACAGTACCCCATGTATAGTCTTTTATCCCTCACCCACTTCCCACCCTTTCCCCTGAGTCCCCAAAGTCCATCACATCATTCTTATGCCTCTGTGTCCTCATAGCTTAGCTCCCACTTATAAGCAAGAACAAACAATGTTTGGTTTTTCCATTCCTGAGTTACTTCACTTAGAACAATAGTCTCTAGTTTTATCCAGGTTGCTGTGAATGCCATTATTTCATTCCTTTTTATGGCATGCCCCTTATTTCTAGGAAAACACACTATAAGATAAAACTAGAACGAATATTTCTTTGGATGAGATGTTTGCTAGGAGCTCAGGAGACCCATTTTTTTTTTTTCAAGAGAATAAAGAGAGCTGTAGATCAGTGATTCTCAAACCATAATCCCATAAAATGAACTTTTTTGAGCTAAAGTAATTTTAGATAGTAAACTTTGATTAATGGAGGTTTCCTGAATCTCCACAATACAAATTGTGTAAAAACTGATGTTGCCGGGCGCGGTGGCTCACGCCTGTAATCCAAGCACTGTGGAGGCCAAGGCGGGCGGATCACCTGCGTTCGGGAGTTCAAGACCAGCCTGACCAACATGGTGAAACCCCATCTTAAAAAAAAAAAAAAAAACTGATGTTAGTAGATAGATACTGTCATGCATTTTTCTTAAACTTTTGGTTCTATTTCCACTTGAATATAGACAGTTGACAAAGGAAGCCAACAATATTATTAGGAAAAACTGAAATAGCGGATCATACTTGTCTGATTGCTTTGTTAATATTTTGGCCAGTTGTCTGCCATGTAATTGTCATTGGTATGTATGGTAGGGTTAAATATATAAGTATTCCTGGAGTAGTCTGGATTGTATCTCCTGGGTGCTGCCGTTGCTCTGCCTCCTAATGCACTGATGGTCTGTCCTGACTTGTGTGGGTTCTTGTGTCCTTAATTGGGAAATGCATTTCACCTCTGTGCTATTTGACTATTCTGTTGAATGATATTTGACATAGAAAGTCTTGAGGATGCCATTTATATGTACATTTGTCTCTCTTTAAATCGACTCCCAGGAGAGAGTTCAGAGACTAATACAAGAATGGTGTATTATTCAGGGTCCTCCTGAGAAACAGAACCAATAGGAGATATACAGCCCTTTCTTTACAATAAATTTCTTACACACATATACACATGCAGTCATACTCTATATAACAATGTTTCGGTCACTGATGGACTGTGTATATGACAGTGGTCCCATAAGATTATAATAGAGTTGAAAAATTCCAATGGCCTAATATTTACTTTACTATACTTTTGTTATTTTAGAGTGTACTCCTTCCATTTATTAAATAAACAAACAAATGGCAACTGTAAAATAGCCTTAGGCAGATCCTTCAGGAGGTATTCAGAAGAAGGCGTTGTTATCACAGGAGATGACAGCTCCATGCATGTTACTGCCCCTGAAGACTTTCCAGTGGGACAAGATGTGGAGGTGGAAAACAGTGATATTGATGATCCTGATGTTGTGTAGGCCTAGGCTAATGTGTGTGTTTGTGTCTTGGTTTTTAACAAAAATGTTAAAAATAATTTTAATGGAAAAAAGCTTATAAGACAAAGATATAAAGATATCTTTGAGCAAAAAGATAAAATATTTCTGAGCAGCTGTACAATGTGTGTTTTAAACTGTGTTATTACAAGACTTAAAAATTTAAAAGTTTATGAATAAAAAGTTGCATTAAACTAAAGTTAAATTAATAAATAAAGAAAAATATTTTAAAATACGTTTAGTGTAGCCTAGATGTGCAATGTTTATAAAGTCAATCATATTGTACAGTAATATTCCAAGCCTTCACATTCACTCATTGCTCACTCACTGACTCACCCAGAGAAAGTTCTAGTCTTGCAAGCAGCATTCTTGTATGTGTCCTATACAGGTGTACCTTTTTTTGTCTTTTTAACTGCATTTTTAATGTACGTTTTGTATGTTTAGATATACAAATGTTATTGTGTTACACTTGTCTATAGTATTTAGTTCAGTAACGTGCTGTACTGGTTTGTAGCCAAGGAGCAATAAGCTATACAAATAGCCTAGGTGTATAGCAGGCGATTCTATCTAGGTTTGTGTACATACACTCTATGATGTTCATACAAGGATGAAATCATATAACACCACATTCCTCAGGATATATATCTTTGTTGTTAAGTGATGTATGACTGTGTGTGTGCCTATGAGTGTGTGTACAATCTGTATATATACATATGAGATAAAAATGAGATTTACATATAGCCAATTCTCTGTGTCCATGGGTTCCACATCCATGGATTCAACCAACTGTGGATTGAAATACATTTAAAAATTGTGTATGTATTAAACATACACAGATTTTTTTATTGTCATTATTCCCTACACAATTCCCTACACACTGTACAACAACTATTTACATTAGGTGTTATAAGTGACCTTAAGATAATTTAAAATATATAGGAGGCTGGTGCATGGGTTATATGTAAACACTATGTCATTTTATATCAGGCGTTTAGGAGTTCCCAATGATTTTGATATCCTCAGGAGGTCCTGGAAACAATCATCCATGGATACTGTGGGATGACTGTATATATAGAAAATGAGATTTAAGAAATTGGCTCATAGAATTATGGAGGCTGAAAAGTCCCATCCTCTTCCATCTGCAAGCTGGAGCCCCAGGAGAGCTGGTGGTAAATTCCAGTTCAAGCCTGAAGGGCTGAAAACCAGAGACATCGATGGTGTAAATCCCAGTCCAAGGGCGGGAGAATACCGATATTTCAGTGCAAGCATTTAGGCAGAGAGAGCCAGTTTAGCCTTCCTCTGCCTTTTTGTTCTGTTTGGGTCTTCAACAGATTGGATGATGTCCATCCACATTGGAGAGCACAATCTGCTTTACTCAATCTACCAATTCAAATGCTAACCTCTTTTGGAACTACCCTCACAGACACACCCACAAATAATGTTTAATCAGTTACCTTGGCATCCTGTGGCTCAGTCAAGTTGACACATAAAATTAACAATCACAAGTGGAGCCCCTTAAACTTCTTTCAATGAAGGTGATTGTGGAGACAGTGCGAGAGGTTTTTGCTTTTAACTTTCATTGTGCCAAAGAATATAGTGATTTTTAATTTAAAGTAACATCTGGGCCTTGGGAATCAGGACATGGATGCTGAAATCTTATTCTACCACTTACAGGTTGTGTGACCTTGGGGAAGTTATTTAGCTTATTTATGCCTTGGAAGCTTCTGTTGTAATATAGAGATAATAACAGCACATTCCTCATAGGGTTGTTTTGATTATTAAAGCATGCCAAACACTGTGAATACTGCATTGTGAGTGAGTACCTGTTAAATGAAAGGCAGGTTTAGCTATTCTTTTTTTATTATTGTGTTAATGCCTTCACTATTCTTACAACTGGGAAAAATTGCTCTTGATCCATTTTTTAGTATGCCCACCTCTGCAGCTGGTGAGTCTTAGCATTAGTGGTTTTATTTAGGTTTTTGACTGATTAAACAGGATTAGTTTCTGACTTAGTGTTTAATAACTTCTCTGCCAGAAAAGCCTTTGGGTTTTTTTGAGGTTTTAGTATAAGTTTTCAATTGACAGGCTCCAGGTACTCTAAACTTGAGATTTTAAAAAGTGAAAAAAATTTATTTTTAAAAATTTGTTTGGATACATAACAGTTGTACATATTTATGGGGTACATGTGATATTTTGATACAGGCTTACAATGTGTAATAATCAACTCAGGGTACTTGGATATTTGTCACCTTAAACATTTCTTTGTGTTAGGAACATTCCAGTTCTACTCATGTTCAGATGATTTCTTCTTGCTTATTAATATCCTTTTCTTGAAGATTGAAGAACTCGCTTTAATATTTCTTGTATGACAGGTCTGGTGTTGACAAAATTCCTCAGCTTTTGCTAATCTTGAATTTTGATGAGGACCTCTCTCCTATCCTCCAAATTTTGACCACAAAATAGATCAAACACAGTTAAGGAGTATTTGGGCTTATCATTTAGAGAGAAATATGAGGTATAACCCTTATGACCATTTAAGTCTAAGAAAAAAATCTATAAAGACAGGTTATAGGAAAACATGAATTCTCAAAATTTTTAATTAAAAAAAATGTAAATGGTAGGGCCAGTGAAACAATCTTAAAAGGCATATGTTTGTTTTTGTGACTTATTTTTTTATTATGTTGAAAGTGAGTTTTAAATATGTATTCCAGATTGACACAGAAGCTACGGGGCTCCATTAATTGTAGAAAGCTAAATTCTTTTTTATTGCAGAGCCATGACAATCTCCATTTCAGCACCTAATTTGCATTCTACCTCTCTCTAGCTAGCTTAATATTCAGTTATAATCAGAAGTGTAGCGAGCCCCAAACCTTAAAGGATTTAGAAAGATTTTGTGAAATTGGCAAAATATCTGCTACCACAAATGTTATGAATTCATTTGTTGCAATTTGCTTTGAACAAATGAGGCTTAGGGAGGGATCTGCAACATTAAGGAAGAAATGTTGGGCACCATGCTAACAGAGTAGTAGACTGATATTCTCCCTGGACAATTCTGAAATATGGCATTATTAAATATTGGAAACTCTCTGGTGACTTAACTTCTAGTCCTATTAATTATATACTCATGGAGATTTTGGGTCAGTAATCTAATAAGTCATTGATGCTGGGTGACAAAGAGTGAGTTTTCATGTAATGGTTAAAGATATTGCATAAAATATGCCCTTTTGCAGAGAAATGGCCTATGTGTTTACATTATGTTAGTAGGCAGCATTGCACATTAGCAACAGATACTTCCCTGGGACCACAGGCTGTTAAATGACCACAAAAGCTTCCTAATTGCAATCTTTCTCCATTCTAACCCATTCTCTACTTTCAGCCAGGGTGTTGATTATAAAGATGAGTATCCCTTCATAGGTCACTCTGCTTAGAACCCCTCAGTGGCTCACAGAATCCTCAAAAGAAGTCTACACTGTTATTGCATTCACTTGCTCCCTTTTGAGTTTTTCTTCCACCCTGCCATTTTATCACTTAAACATCCTGCGTATTGAGTTATCTCAGGGAACTCAAGGATGACCAGGCTTCACAAGAAGAAAACTAGGAGCACAGGCAGGCCTTCCTTCCCAGTTCTGATCTCCAAAGCTCTCCCTGCCATCTGCCTCATTCTTTTTCTCTGTAGACTTTCCCTGCTTTGGCATGCTTGGAAATGGCTACCCTATAGCTCCCTGGTTTAGGTGTCTTTCCTGCAAGTGATCAGCAGAGATAGAGGTTTGTATAACTCCATTCTCTCATTGCTACGAAGAAGTACTTGAGACTGGGTAATTTATAAAGACTCACAGTTCTGCAGGCTGTACAGGAAGCATGGCTGAGGAGGCCTCAGAAAACTTAAAATCATGGCAGAAGGCAAAGAGGAAGGAGGCATGTCTTGCATAGCTATAGCAGGAGTAAGAAAGAGAAGGGGCTGGTACCACACATTTTTAAACAACCAGATCTCGTGAGAATTCACGATTCTGAGAACAGCGAGGGGGACACCAACCCCCATGATTTAGTCACTTCTCACCAGGCCCTTCCTCTAACACATCCCTAGTGTTATACAATTGGACATGAGATTTAGTCAATGACACAAATCCAAACCAGATCAATGTTCTACTGCTAGTTCTGGGAAAGTGAATCTGATGGGCTAGAATAAGACAGCCTCCCCAGATTATCTCCTGATCCTGGGAGATAGCTACAGGCACTCCTAGAAGAAAACACAGTCAACCTTTTATTGCTCCCCTTAGCCCCCTCCTTCCCCCTTCATTTTCCAATGATTGTAGCATCAGATGTCTTCATTATAGGCTTGGAGTTTGGTCTTTGGTACCAAGGACTGTGATTGCCATATACATTGTTTATTTTTTATTTTTTGAGACAGGGTTTTACTCTGTTGCCCAGGCTGGAATGCAGAGCCGTGAACATGGCTTACTGCAGCCTCACCCTCCTGGGCTTACCTTCCTGATCCTCTTGCCTAAGCCTCCTCTATGTCTGGGACCATAGGCTTGCACCACCTCTCCAGGCTAAGTATTCTTTATTTTTTGTGGAGGTGAGATTTCACCATGTTGCGCAGGCTGGTCTCAAACTCCTAGGCTTAAGTGATCTTTGTGCATTGGCCTCCCAAAGTGCTGGCATTACAGGTGTGAACACCACCCCTGGTTCCTTCTTTCCAACAAGGTGTTATATCTTGTGGATTTCTTTCATTTATTCATTTGTTTAAGAAATATTTACTAGTTACCTACATTGTTGAAGGTGCTATAATATAAAGATGCATGGATTGTAATTATAAATATTATAAAGTTCAATTTACTTTCAAACCCTTTAATCATTTGCCTGTGAAGATGCCTCTGGTTTATCCAGAAGGTTTACTCATTCTAGTTAGGAGTAACTAACTAGGAGAATAGACATGTTGGGAAAATAAAATCTTCCAACAGCAATGTTGTGTGACATTATGAGTTTGGCATTAATTAAATAATGAGAGAGAGAGTTTGTATAATCTGGGAAGCTGGAGGCTTTAAGATTATAAACACGGCAGCTTGCCCAAATCATTTCTAGAGTTGGAAGTAGCTTGAAGTTTAAGACTTCACAAATAAACATTCACATATAAAGAGAAAAATCAGAAAAATCATAGCCTAAATCCAAAATGAAGTCACAGCTGCCTGCTTTGGAAAAAAGAAGGATGAGCTTTGTTGTTAAAGTCAGCTCTTCTGCATGTTTAAAGTCTATGTAGCAGTCTGAAAGAAAGCATACTAAATTTCGATTCTCTCTTATAGCAGGCTTAAATTTAGCTCTTTGTGGAAACTGATGGGGAACATGTACATGGTGGAAGGTATATGGTGTTATATTTTTAAAGTTCAGTGATGATAACTGTTGAAGGGGTTATATCACTAGAGTATTTATTGGGTGATAGTGGGTAACAGGATAGTAGGAGACCCCTACAAAGAGACCGTTAAGTAAACCAATTTGTTGAATATTTGAAATCATATTCCCTTGTCGTGAGGAAGAAAGCATACTTAAACTTGCATTCTTAAAATTGAACACTTAAAAACATCATTTGGAGACCTGTGTCATGGTAACCAGTGTGAAATAAATAAGGGGAAAAAAGCATAACTCACCAACAAATGCCATCAATTAGATGTGCCAAAGCTGAGTGATGTTTATCGTCAAGCTTTGATTTGAGAGTTAGTTTAGAATTCCTAACCGTTGAGCCCTTTGCTTCCTTTGTGTGCTAGCGGGTGTACCCAGGGATGTCAGGCAACTTTTTCTTAAGAAGATGGTAGGTTAATTCCATAAAAGCGTAATTCACGAGCCCAATTTGAATAAATTTTGAGGTGGAATGTTGTCTTTGCAGTTGGTGATTTGAAAGGTTACTTTAAATTCACTGAGTAAACATACTAAAGTAGGTGAGAGGTTCTTTCTTGGGTTATGGAAATGTGTTATTGATGTATGATAATTGTGGCTAAGGTAATTTTCTAATCTTTAGTACTAACTATAAGTTTATCCGTCTTCTCTAGAGAAGTGTAAGAATTAATTTGCTGTCTGAGGAAATAAAAATGAGAACGTTTTACTCACAAAACACACTTTCCATAGCAAAATAGCAGAAGTGCTAATTGAATGTAGGTAATATTTTCCCATTTCAAGGAAAAAATAATATGAACTTTGAATGTATTCTTTATCTATAGATATGGATCTCTATCTACATGGCATTTTATTTTTCTTGTCCTAAGGACTTTTCTCATCTTTTATTAGGACAGGACCTAGCATGTTTTTCTAATAATGCTGGCCTGGCCAGAGTCATGTAGAACTTTTTGATTCCCATTTACTTGATGTTGTGTGCAGTGGCTGGCCAAAGTTAAGGATTTAGCCTCTTCTGGAACTGAGTAGTCCACAGGGAAATGGACCACTGACTGAGAGCTCATTCATTTGTCCTAGTCAGTTTTTTTTTTTTAAATGTAATTTCTGCATCCACGTATAGTTTACAATGTTCAGACCATATCTTTAGCTCTCAAAGTCTTAAGAGTCCAGTCAATTTGGGGGGAAAAGCTGCTGAGCTTCAAGCTGTTCTAAAAGTATATCATTTGCATGAAAATTAGACAAGTTGGATAGGGTGATCTATCTCTAGTGAATGACTCTTTTGTTGTTCCAATTTCCAGTGTATTACAGACTGATAATTTTATAGACTACAATACAAATTAATTATTAAAAGTAAAAAACCAAGACATAAAAAAAACTCCAAATTTTTATTAGATTTAACAGATTTAAAATTAGACTATCAAATTGTTATAAAAGTATCTAATTTTTAAAAATATATCTACACATGTGAGATAAGCATACTTATCTCATTTTGTACTCATCACAGTTTGCAGACTGGCATGGGATCACACTGAGACACCAAATCTAATTATTTGGTTGGAGTTGAAAAAGTTAAATAGTACCTAGAAGTTTCTATTTAAAAAATTTCCCAAAATGTTACCTTGATTTAAATTTGCTATGTTTACTTTTTTCCCTAACAACAACAGCAGCAACAACAAAACATTCATCACATTTTCCTTTTTTTTAACAGAGCCTCAACAGGTTAATCCTATTCCAGGGAAGTTGAGGTTATCTGCCTAGTCCTGGGTGAATCTTGATCAGATTGCTTATTCCAGTTTCTTGCTGAATGATTGGTGTAGGTAGGAAAAAGTGACTCAATGCTGGCAAATGAGATGTGAGAGAAGTTGGGGCACTCCTGAAAAAGTTTATTTTCCTCTTAAAAAAGATACGATGAAATGACTCGAGGATATGATACCTGGAGCTGCTACAGCCATCTGTCAACCTATGAGTTTTTGATGATTAGAGTAGAAAGATGGAAGAAACTTGGATTTTCAACGAATTATTGAATTGCTAAACTAATTTTAATGCCTTCCAAAGTTCTCATATGGAATTTTAAAAATTCTTTATCTTTTAAGCAATTTGTCTTTTTCTTACTTGCAGCCAAAAGCATCTAAACAGTAATTTGCATGCCATTCAAAACATATATGATATTTTAATAAGAAGTTTGATTTTTAAGGAAAATCTGTAATTAATTAGATGTTTAAGAATCAATTTCCCATGCAGTGCTCTACCCTGAGGCATGGCTTTTCATCAGGTGGCAGCTTTTAGACTTGCAAGCAAAAAGACTACTAGAAGGAATGAAATGATCTCTGTAGGATTTGCTCAGCAAGCCAAATGTTTAAGAAGCAGCATATGTCACAAAAATAAGGTGTACTGCAGCTATAAAGACTGTCTTTGTTTTGAGATATAGGACATTTCTAACCTTAGGCAGGGGTAGGTTAAATTAAGTCTGAATCTTGTTTTGAGTGTTGAGGCAAGTGCACAATGTGCGTAGTCCTCTCAGAGCAGGCTGTAGGTTATGGATCATCAATAACCACTAGAGGCTCTGACTGAGGGGTTGCACAGTGTTTTTAAATCCCTTAGCACTCTGCTTTCAGCCTTGAAAGTTAGCTGAAATGCCCAGATGGAGGAAGATACAAGCTACAGGGCTTGAGAAGCACCTATAGGTATAAAAAGAACTATTACTAGGCATTTTGGGAGCAGGAGTTTGTGAAAAGTAGATGGAAAGGAAAAAGAGATTGGGGCGAAACGAGGTCATATGAGTGATATGAGTGAGTGTAGCTGGTAATAGAGCTGAGAGATTTTAGTGTTTTTTTTTTTTTTTAATTAAGAAATGAATGACACTTTGAATCTGCCATTATTTTGTGTTAGAGATTTTCCTCAGCACTTTTCTTACATTAATTCATTTAATCCACACCACAGCCCCATCAAACAGGTAACATTATTATGCCCAGTTACAGATGAAGGAAGTAAATCCAGTCCAGGGAAGTTAAGTATCTTGTCCAAGATCCACAGCCTTCATAGTTCACACTCTTACCCGTGACCTACTCTTGCCATATGGAATATTTCAACTGTATAGACACATACCAAGAATAGTATAGGAATCACCTGGGTATCCAGTGTACCACTGTGTCATTTAAAGAAATACAACTTTAAAAACATAGGTGGTACCTGAACACCTTTCTCTGCCCCCAATTCTCCCTTTCTTTCTATGATCTTTCTGGCATGAGGCCTGGTTTGGCTTTTGGTAGAGGGGTTGGGTTTACTTTCTCATGCCCCTTGGGCTCTGCTTACTTAAGCAGCAGTTCTGAGAGAAGAAGTTTTCCATAGCCTCTGGAGCCCAGAGCCACATCTCAGCCAGGCATCCTAGACAGTGAGCTAACCTCTGGCCCACTATGGGGTGGATTCTTTAGCCTTCATTTAGTCCTCACTGTCCTGTAAGTGCTCAGCAACCAGCCTCATTGCCCCCTGCTGGTCATGGTGACCTGAAGCCCCATGGGAAAATGGGAAGGGTATTGCTATTGATTTGGGGGAAAAGAGGCTTCCCCAAAACTACCCTGTGCAGTCTTAGTCCTCATGTAATCGTTACCGGTAGGCGGCGCAGTTAAGCACAGTCTGAACCTTTGCTAATAGCACAGGTGTAGCTTAGAGCAACATGCTGCTGTTTCTTGGTTGGAGGGGCTATGAAGGCCAGGCCTTATAGCCCTCTTTTGGCCACAAACATCTTATTTTCTGAGTTGTTTTGACTTGAAGAAATTAGGGTGATTATTTTGGAAGAATACATACAATTATTTTAACAGTTAAATTAACTTGATACTGAAATGCAGGTTTTCTGTGCACTCAAGGATGGTAAGTAGTAGGGAGTCTGCTTTAGGCTTATTGATGCTGTTAGAACAATTCAAAGTGATTTAGAGGAGACATGGGGAATTGCAGCCTATAATACCCTTAAGTTAAAGAAAAGATGGAGTCAGGAATGCTTCACCATGGAGTCGTTTTTTTTTGTTTTTTGAGATAGAGTTTTGCTCTTTTGCCCAAAGAGGAGTGCAGTGGCATGATCTTGGCTCATTGCAAACTCTGCCTCCCGGTTCAAGTGATTCTCGTGCCTCAGCCTCCAGAGTAGTTGGGATTACAGGCATGTGCCACCATACCTGGCTAATTTTTGTATTTTTAATAGAGTTGGGTTTGGCCATGTTGGCCAGGCTGGTCTTGAACTCCCAGCCTCAAGTGATCTGCCCCCCTTAGCCTCCCAAAGTGCTGGGATTATAGGCATGAGCCAGCGCACCTGGCCCACCATGGAGTGTCTGCAGTAATTTATGTTTTGATTTATTCATCAACTACTTACCATTTGCCTCTTGCCAAACACTGGCAAGTATGAGAGATGTAGCAGTAATAAAAGCATATAAAAAATTTTACCCTTATAGAACTTACATTCCAGCAGGAGAGGCAGAAATAATAAAGCAAGTAAAATGCGTGTGTGTGTGTGTGTGTGTGTGTGTGTGTGTGATGTTATGTAATAAGTGCTGAAAAAAACAGTGAAAGAAACAGGAAATAGTAGGTTTTTTTTTTTTTGAAAAACTAAACCTTTTAAAGGAGCACATCGCCAATGCAGAAGCAGATATATTGTTCTAAATACAATAATCAAAATAAGATTATGACATTGAAACGGCATAGACTGTTAGAGCATCTCCATACTAGGACTGTGATACCTTTGAAAAGATGGGCATCTGACCAGTAGGTAGCTCTTGGTTCCCCCAGCAATGGGAGCTGTAGCCCACTTTCTCCCCTCCAGGGTGAGCTTCCTCATGGTCTAAACATCTCCTGACTTTCTTCCCTCCAGCCCCTGCAATAGGACGTATCACAATAAAAAGAGAAAAACTTGAGTTCTTCACACTCAGAGAAGGGAAAAGTCTGGAAATACATTATGGTCAACCACTTCCCTCATTGGCAATGTTAGCAGTAGAAGGGAAAGTGATTTTTCTTTTTCAGAAAAGAATTTTGATGTGTGTATGTATCTGAGGGGGATAGGCTTTGGAGATCAGCATAGCCTGAGAATTCGGTAAGTTGGAAATGAACTTTTTTTTTAAATATCAGAAATTCAAATGAGGATTACTTCCCTAATGTAATTGCCATGAGCATTCATAATTATAATATTACAGATCATGTGCAAACTGTCCTCTTTACTAATAAAAAGATTTCAATAAATCAGGATATAACTTTAAGAACACCCCTCCCCCACCATTTAAACTGAATCAGGAATTGTTTTTTCTTTTGCAAGATTTTCATTTAAGCAGAGCTCTTAACAATTTTTTTTTATTTTTTATTTTTTTAAAATTTTGTGAGCAGTCATTTTAAAGTGCCTACATGAGTGTGGCTTTATCGAAACACAGTTAAATCGACATAGGCCTAGTCATCTCAATACAGAAGATAAGGTAAAAATTGCATTTTAAAAACTGCATTTTGGACTGGGAAGTATGTAATCGCCAAAGATAAACTGCTTTACAGCTGATTTGTTCATGGATATGATGATGGCTCTAGGAGGTAATAGATACTTGATTTGGTTTCCCTGAATAATTTTGAATTCTGGATTAAAGCATGGTAACTGATTTAAAGAAAACATGACTGTTTTGTTGAGATGGAGACATAGGGAGTAGTGTGTGTGAAAGTGGGTTGGAATAGGGTATTCTGTGACTACAAATCAGCTGATTTTATGGAGTTTCCACTTGCAGCTTTTTTGGTAGCTGGAATTCTTCAGCCATCGAGCACAGCTCTTTTCAGACACAGTAATGATCACTTGCTGACATGGCCCTATCAAGCCATGTCCAGTGCCTGACAGAGCTGATGGCCACTGTGAAACTACTGAGAGGTGTTCTGGATGAGTCAAGCTGGCCAGACTGGCTTAGGTTTAAAACCGTGGATCCTCACATTTCTGGAACAAAAGAAAGGATACACACTGGTCAAAAGTGTGATTAAACCAATCTTGTTGACTATTTTTATGTTTCTGAGTCAAGTGCTTAGAAAAAAAAAAAGGAGTTCTGGTCACTTGTTCACCTAGGGAGAGATCGTTTAAATGGCCACTAGTGTCTAAACGTCCACAGATGTGTCTGCATTATTCATCAGATGTTTCGTCTATCACTAGAATAGCACTGTCTTGCACAGAGCAAATGTTTCTTTGAGATTGAAAGAAGATGTAGGTCTAGTTGTTGCTTTTTCATTTTTCAGATCTGGATTGTGGGGATAAACTCTGATGTTTGAATTGTTCTTGTTCTGTGGGAGGAAAAGGATTTCTGATTACAGTACTCATCAGGAATTGGAGTGCTGAATCAGTTCCAAAAATTCGAAATAGCATGCAGATTGGGACATAATTTTCCTGTGTGAACAGTCCTTTAGGGAAGCAGCCTTACAGGATGACAGTTTTATACATTGTTCATTTCTGTACTGAATGTTGTAGTGACCCAGGGCAGTGGGAGCCAGAGTCCAGGCAAAGCTTGTATATCTCCCGGGTGTTGACAAGTACTACTGCCTTAACACTTTTTGTGGAACTGAGGTTCTATCGCTTCAAGTGCATGCATCATGTTTAAACGCAGTATACCTTGAACTTGGCATTGATCCTGGCATTACATTAGGATCCTAGTGATGCTAGCATTAATAATATAATTTGTAATATGGAAGAGCACTATCCCATATTTAAGGCTTGTATTTTATTATTATCGAGCATCTACTCAGTCTATTCCTGTGGTCCTGTGAAATAACCAAAATATCCAGAATTGTGTTCCCCTGATACATTGCTGTGGCTGTAAGTCAGGCAAAGGTGGATTAAATGTGGACCAGTTTGATTTTTAATAATAAATTTTGATCAGTATTTTAGGGTTAGTTAAATAACTTCTAGGAACAATAAATTTTTCCCTAAAAAATTAAAAATTAAAAGTAGTTTCTGTGGTGAGCCATAAGAGAATATCTTAAATTCCAAAATTTTCTTTAATCACATGAAAGCATTTTAGTCTCTTTTAATTTTCAAGTCTCTTTTTTAGCTGTTAATTCCATATGGGTACATAGCATATTAGGTACTAGTTTAAGAAGTTTTTAAAAACTGTATTTATTTGTAAAATGTTACTTGTTTATTGGAAAAGAGAGAATAAGAAGAATATGAATTATGTGTAACCCTCTAACCCAGAAACAACCATAGTTGCCATTTTTGTATAAACCCTTCTAGTGTTTTCTCCATTTCTCATAATATATACAAATATACACATAATGTTAGAGCCTAAACTTTGTGTGATTAACTACAGTGCCAGAGTCAGAAAGAAGAAAATGTAGATGGTATATGCCAAAGGAAGGGTTAATTCTCAGAAAACTGGAGGAGGCTATAATACGACAAACTCTCACAGGCAGCCCAAAGACCTGATTTAGGAAATTTATCTATTATGAAACTTGAAGTTCTGGAAGATATTTTGACTGGATAAGTTTACAGCCACCTGGGTGATTCCACTATAGTCTGACTGATCTAATAAAATACTTTCAAATCAAGTTCTTTACTATCAGCACAAGTAACAACACATTGATTAATATCTAAGCTAACCATTATCATTTTTCACCATTTGTATTGGCTCTTCATCAGATCTTAGCTTTAAATGCTAAAGTTCACTGGTACTGAGATAACCACAAATCAGTCTCTGCCTTTATTCTCAAAATACTCTTTAATTTTTTTATAGGCAACTGACAAGAGTTGGGGATCTCCTTTAGATCTGTTCATTGCACCACCAGTTCATTAATCCAGTGAACAAAAATGTATGAATTCACTGTTGTGTGGCAGGCATTCTTCCAGGCACAGAAAATCATGGGAGGATAAAATACTTCTGTCCTTATGGAGCTTATATGTTAGTGAACAGTGTCAGGAAATAAAGAAGAAAATGACTGTTTATAGTAGTTAATTAGGAGGCTGCTTTACTTAATCTTCACCTGAATATAAAAAAGGAGTAAGGCATACACATAGCTGAGAAGCAAGTATTCCAGGGAAAAGAAACAGCAAGTGCAAAGTGTGTGGGGAACTGTGCAGAGTCTAGTGATCAGTGGGAAGAAGGGCCAAAGGGAGAGGCTGGAAAGAGACTATGCCGGCCCTGGCAAGGAGTTTGGGACTAATTACACTCCCAGTGGGAGGTTGCCAGAGTATTTGAAACGTCTAATTGACCATTTAAAAATACCATATTGACTGTGACATTGAGAAAGAGGGTCATCAGATTGATGGAGACAATTACTAGATGTGGGTTATTACAAATGGAGAGTCAAGACTTTGTGAAGGATGGAGAAAGGAAAGAATGAGGAATCCTTGGTTTGGATCTTAAATAATTAGGTGCTGCTGGAACCATCTACTGAGATAGAGAAGCTGAAGAGAAGCAGGTTTAAATTTATGTGATGTTAAAGATCTAATTAGATATCCCAGTGCTTGTCATTCAGCAGTTATATGAACAAGTCTGGAACTGAAGACAAGAGATGGGGCTTGAGATTTACATTTGGAGTTATCTGTGTGTGGATTGGAATTAATGTCATGAGATTAGGCTGCATTGCTTAGGGTGGCATAGAAACACAAATTTCTTCAACATTTGGAAGCAGTTTTATTGTCCTGCTGTAGAATTTCAGATAACCAAGAATCTGCCACTACTTTGATCCACTGCATTTTCTGAGCTCTGATGTCATTCAGAAAAAAGGAAAATAAACTAGTATTTGTCGAAAGTTTAATGTGTATGGGAAATTGAGCAAGACATTTTGTGTGTTACTTCATTTAATCTTCACCATGATTCTCTTAAAATGTGAAGAAACTGGCTCAGAGTTAACTAAGTAAGTAGACAAGATGGCAATGTGACTGAGAAGTGAATACAGGATGTATATCCAGGTTGTTTAGTGTTCTTTTGCTTTATTGGGCTTGTAGTTGGAGAGTTGCAATGGCAATTATTTTCTTTGGCTAGCTCTTGCAAATATATGTGTAATTTTAAAGTGAATATAACATCTCGCATGTATATGTTTTAAAACTTTCGAAACAATATTTGCTTGTGGCAAAGACAAGAAAATGCTTCAACAAGGTTTTAAGGTGGGATTTACTCTCATCCCTTTCTCTTTAAATACCATTTCCTTTCCACAAATTCTATAAATTTCCAAGCCTACTATCTTTCCTTACCCACCACGAAGTTCATAGCTGAGACTCCTATAACAAAATACAAATTAACAAGAGAAGCACATACAAATTTACTTAATATAAATTTTGTGTGACACGGGAGACTTCAGAAATGAAGAACGGCCCCCCTCCTGTCCCTACCCTTCCCAAGCCCCAAAAAGAGATGAAGACCCAAAGCATGGGGAAACCTGTATATTTATAGTTGGGCAGAAGTATGATTGGATGGCGAAAGGATATGATTAAATAGTGGTAAACTAAGAGGAACTTAGCAAGGCTGTTTGTTCAGATTGCTGTTGGTGTCGCTGTGTCTTGGAGGATAAGGTTTTTTTTTCTGGGCATAGGGAAGACACCTTTGGAATGAAAGTCTTAAGTCCCCACATTAGAGGGAAGTCAGGTAATTCTTTTATGCCCTGCTTCAGGGGGAGAAGGATGGGAGAGGTCAGAGAGACCTTCCTGCTTCTGCTGTTTCCTCAAAGGCCAATGTGCCATACTTTGGGGTAGTGTATCCCTGAACTTCTTTCTCTATAGCGTATATTTATGTATATACATGAAGTAACTCAAATAGAATTATGCTCTATCTGTTGTTTTATAACTTTTTGATTCACATAAAAATGGATCTTAAGTCTGGGCGTAGTGGCTCACATCTGTAATCCCAGCAGTTTGGGAGACTGCAGGCAGATCACGAGGTCAGAAGTTTGAGATCAGCGTGGCTAACATGGCAAAACCCCGACTCTCCAAAAATACAAAAATTAACTGGGCATCTTGTAATCCCAGCTATTCAGGAGGCTGAG
>NW_016107340.1:5325547-5365647 GCF_001604975.1 Cebus imitator | reverse complement strand
TTTTTTTTTTTTTGACTTGCAGGAATCCTTTATGTAATGGATATTAAACCTTTATTTATTAGATATTCTTGCAAACATGTTCTCCCAGCCTATTGTTTTGAGTGGTTTATATAGATATTTTTGCATGTAGTTAAACTTACCATCCTTTTCCATGAAGGTTTCTGTCTTTGCCCACATTAGATGAAGTGTGGAATTTTACTCTGGAATGGCCTCTAGAAGGATAGAGTTAGTTATGTGCCAGTACTTATGTGTTTAAAATTGTATCGACTATAGTGGTTGAAATAGATATCTTTTATTTCATTGACTTATCAGTGTCATATATGAGACACTCTTTCAGTGTCCTGTGTTTCTGACATTGGGAGCTTCTCAGGTGGCTGTCAGATATTCATCATTTTTCTTATACAACTCCCACTTTCCCTCTTGGTTGCAGCTCTTTCTTACTTTGGTTCTTTCTTGCTGGCTCTCTTCTTTACCCTCAAAGGTTTTGCTTCCTGTTGTGTCTTCATGTCCCTGCCACCATTGTGTTATATAATTCCTACTCTCTCTTTCAATCTATCCCTGACACTCCCCTGTTCTCCATGACATTTTTTCCTGTTCCTTGTCAGTTATTATATACTTCCCATGCTTTACTTGAAAAACTACACCAATCATAGGGTAATCTTCTCAGCCTTGCTTATTCTTGTTGTATGATCAGCCTCATACTGCTCAGGAAGCGTGTGGCAGTTGTACATGCATACGTTAGTATGTGTAACTATTTCTGAATTCAGACTCAACAAATCTTTTATGCAGAGGGTTATAGTTTAAAGCTGGCCTTTTTTTCTTTTCTGGGATTGACTATATAAAAAATGTTGTAACACATCTGCTCTTATTATCTATGCATACTTTGATGATAAGAAGTTTTCAGTATTTTTCATCTTCCATATTTAGATTTTTTTTACTATTTTTTAAAAGCGATTTTGAAATCTGTAGTACACTGATTTGGGATAACAACTCCAATCAAAATGCCATAAATAGGCTGTGATGAACACTTAGTTACTCAGCAGTGTTTATATGTTATTTAATTTGTTTAAAGGAAGCTTATGATATTAGGACAAAGGTTTGGATGAGGACAAATGATTTTTGAAAAGTAAACCTGAGGGGATTCTCCCAGGCATTTTCCTCACCACACAGAGTTCTATTTTTGTTTTATAGATGGATTTTTTTTTTTTTTTGACAAAAACATCTGCCATAGAAATAAGGTACCTGCTTTAAATGCCACACAACTTGATTTCCAACTGTCGGTGTTTGGAAATTGTCAGGCCTGCTTCAGCACAGCAGGTGGTCTCTGAAGCCTTTAGCCCTTGGGAGTCTGTTGGCCTGAGGGCAACAAAGTCTTTGGGTCGGGGGCAGGGAGTATGGCTCTGTTTTCCAGCCAAAATGTGATCTCTTCTTCCATTTTCTGTTATTTGACTCTTGGATAGAAAGCCTTAAATGTGATTTTCCATTTTCTGCTATTTGACTCTTGGATAGAAAGCCTTAAAGACATAGGGGATTTGGAACTCTCTGGATAAAATTAGGACAATTTGCATGAAATCAGTTAGCCTTTTTTTTTTTTTTTTTTAAACTTTTTCTGTTTTGAAAAAAAGAGAATCAGCTTCATGTTGGTGAAGGAAATAGGGGCTCAAGTGTAAGAATTGGGAGCTACCGGGGATATATGAATTTGTTGGAGTATGGAATAGACATCCCTTTTTACAACGCAGTTAAATGAAGGAGGTAGATGGACTCCTGTACTGTACACTGCCCTGTACACTACTCCTGCACTGTACAGTACTCTTGCACTGTACACTATAGAGTATACTATAGAGTGTACAGTGGCTTTAAGAAATGAATTAGACAATAACAACCTTAACAAATACTAACTCTGTGTTTAGAATGTGTAATGTACTGTGTTCAGTATCCTTTAGAGGTGTTACCAACTATAAGTTCTGGAGGCTGTCAATGTAGTAGAAATTGACATAAGGCTAAAAGAGTTTTCCCAGACAAGGCTTCATTGGAGCTTTTGCCCAGACATAAGGGAGGCAGCACGAGAAAGAGAGAGAAAATATTCCTTGACTCTCCAAAAAGAGCCAATAGGGCTTTTTTCTTGGGCAAAGTGTGGGAATTGATATTAGGGGCAGGGTATGCAGGCTGGGCTGAGCAAATCACAAGAGGGGTAGGGTATGCAGGTCAGCATTATCTGGTCGCAATGGTTATCTTGAGTAATGGGCCGCTTGGTGGTCTAACCTGTGGCAAAAAGACTGTAAAGCAATTGGTCAGCATTCTTTCCCCTCAGGAAGCTCCTCAGGAAGCTGAGGTGGGAGGATCACTTGAGCCCAGGAGGTGAAGGCTGTAGGGAGTCCTGATGGTGCCACTGTCCTCTAGCTTGGGCAACAGCCAGAGCCCCATCTAAAAATAAAAAGAAGATCAGATGCCATTTGGAATTTAAATAAATAGGCTGGAAAACGAATCCCCTGTTGTCTGAAATATAAGGCAAACAGACTTTTAGTAAGAGGCATTTCTATGGAAACAAGAAAAACAAACATTAATGGTAGGAACATCTATCCAGATGTTAGACTCAAAGAATCTTTAGTTACAGAGGAGGACAGTGGCTGACATTTTTTTTCTTGACTGTATCACAAGGAATAAGTTAAGCCTATAGGGCCTCAGGAAAAAGGTAGTAGCAATTCTGTTGCGTTTTAGTCAGAAAAATGGATGACATTTTGAAAATGTTAGTTTGAAGACTTGTAATCCAGAAAATATTTAAGATTCAGTCCAAATTATAGAAAATAATACATATTTAAAAAAACCTCAAAAACAACAGGGTGTATTATAAACTTTCTCCATTCTCTCATTTTTATCCAAGGCAAATCATGGTAGAACTAATTTGTTTGCAAAAATAAGTTTTAGTCTTATATTTGGCCTGATTATTTATATAAGATGCAACAAGAATACTTATTTGTCATGTAAGCTGTCTTTCAAATTGTTGTTGTTAGAACTTTTTCCATAAGGAATCTCAGATTAGACTTTCTAAAGCCTCAAATCCATCCATGGATTTATTTGTGCCTGCAAATACCTGTGTGAATTGGATGAATTCTTTTCCAATGGAGGTCCCAAGATAAATTGGGACTCCTGGGCATGTTAGAAAGTGGCATTCTTTACTTACCACAGGTTAGAAACCCTGTATAGGGACTGGGTAGAGAAGGTATGTGAGGCCAGTTTTCCCAAGCGACTTTTATTGGCTGTATAAATCACCTCTGATTCATTAAAGCAGTCAGTTTCTATTTAAAAGAATGCTATTTCAGTTAAAACCTTGGTAAAATAACTGGCGTCTCCCACTGTGCTCCTGTAAAAGAAAACAGATTCTTATTGTGTGTATGAAAATAACCATATTGCCATAATTTGAGAATACTCACAAATAGTTTCCAAATTCTGGAGAAATCATGTAGAGAGAAAGAAATATTTTCCAAATTTTGCTCACAGGAGTATACCTCATTGTTAAAAGCTGTAAATAGCTCAAAAGAAAAAACAAGTTTTCTTGACTCTGAAAAACAAAAGGATCAGCAATGTTTCAAGCAAAAAGTCATAAAAGGATTATTCTATTGGTTATTATAATAGAATATTATTCAATATTCTATTGGTTCAGTCCATGCAATTAACTCCTTTTCTGCTTGATATTTATGAACACATTAGCTTTCCAAGAGAATCTTATAAGTTTTTTTCTCTATTCTAATGGCCCAATCACCAAAATTATCAGAGGCCTACATTAAAGGGTACCTGTCAGAGTCCTGCAGCTGATTATAAACCACCCTCTGAAAAGGATCAAACAGAGCAATTGTCTGTGAATGAATGACAAAAGTCTTAGGACACCAAAGTTAAAGACACAATTGACAAGTAAATTTGGTTATGTCTGTGGCACATGATGATAATTATTACTGATAATATATTGACAGAATTACAATTTTGGAACCTATATTAATAACACTTATGAATATGACCCAAAGAAAATTAAACACTAATTTATATTTGACAATGATTTTCTGTATGGTTTAAATTAAATTAATTATATTAAACTGAATATGTTTCTTTCGGACTCTAGGGGAACTAATATCTATAAGGCTTAATCAGGTCAAAAAAAGCTAATTTAGAATTTGATTTTGGAAAGTTTCTCACATATCAAAGGTTTAAAACACTTGATGTCATAAAATTAAGACCACGGTTTATTTATTTAGCCAAAGTGATTAACTCAAAGATTTCAAAAAAAAGCAAAAATTCTTTATTCTTTTATAAAGAAGAGACAGATTTCCAAATAACAAGACCCAATAAAGACAGTAGGAGGTCAACTGAATCTGTCTCTTCTCTTTCCTCTTTTCCTGTAGGCTAGCAGAAATCTCGTTCAAAGGTAAAATCAATTTTTTTCTTTGCAGTAATGTATTAATGCTAAAGCTAATTTTTATAAAAATTTTTAAGTAAATTAATTTTAACCAGTTTAATAATAAAATAACAGTTTATTAAACTCTTATTAAACCTTTTATAACCTTTTACAATTTTCTGTTAAAGAGCAGATCAGTGCTCCAAGAGAACCCTGTTATTCTGACACATGGGCTCACGTTCTGGCCCTGCATCAGTGCTAATGTTTAATTTATGGAAAACTAAATGATGCCATTTTAATTAGTCACCTTGCTCACACATAAAATTTTCTTTGTGAGATTAATCTTTTACAAACCTTCTACATCTTGCTTAAACTTTCAGTTTTACATTTTTTCAATCTTAAAACAATTCTTAGACCCTCTACATTAGACAGAATTACTTTCTCTTAGAAGAAACTATAATTTCCATACCTTTCTAAAAATGCATAATTTTTATTTTCAGTATAAGCAATTTTTTTTTTTTTTTTTTTTTTNTTTTAGACAGAGTCTTGTTCTGTCATCCAGGCTGAAGTGCAGTGGCATGATCTCGGCTCACTGTAATCTCCACCTCCCAGGTTCAAGTGATTCTTCTGCCTCACCTGGGTAGTTTTTGAGCTCTAAAGTTTTTTCTTTTACTTGTTCTAGGCTATTGTTGAAACTTTCTGGTGTATTTTGTATTTCTCTAAGAGTGTCTTTCATTTCCAGTAGTTGTGATTATTTTTATTTTATTATATATATTTGTCAGGCAAATTTTTCATCTATATCCTTTATTGTTTTCTTAATTTCTTTGTTTTTCACCTTTCTCTGGTATCTTCTTGAGTAGCTTAATAATAGACCTTCTGAATTCTTTTTCTGGCAATTCACGGAGTTGTCCTTGGTTTGTATCCATTGCTGGGAGCTAGTGTGATCTTTTGAGGGTAATATGGAACCTTTTTTTTTTTTTTTTTAATCATAGTACCAGAATTGCCTTTTTAGTTCTTTCTCATTTGGGTAGACTATTTCATTGGAAAGATCTGGGATTCAAGGGCTGCTGTCCAGATTTTTTTTTCCCCCATGAGGTGATCGCTTGATGTGGTGTTCTCCTTCTTCCCCTAGGGATGGGGATTCCTAAGAGCTAGACTGCAGTGATTGTAATTGCTATCCTGTATCTAGCCACCCAGTGGGGCAACAGGCTCTGGGCTGGTGCTGGGGAATGTCTGCAAAGAGTCCTGTGATGTCATGTGTCTTCATGTCTCCTAGCTGTGGATACCAGGCCTGCTTTGATGGAGTTGACAGGGGAATGAAGTAGACTCTTAGATTCATTGCTTGTTGTTTTGTTTCGTGTGCTGGTTTTCTTGAATGCTGTTAATGGTAGTAGTGAAATTGTCATGTAGACCAACTCAGGACCTCTGGGTAGCCAGGATGTTGCAGGCAGTGAAATTTGCTGTTGTTTTCTCTTTCCTGGGAACAGAATTATTCTGTCTTGAGTAGCTGTAACTGCTTGAGTTGGTTGCCCACTAGTCAGGAGGTGGCACTTTCAAGACAGCACCAGCTGCAGTAGTAGAAAGAGGATATAAGCTTACCCTAAGCTGGCCAGGATAAATATTCTGGTTTTTCAGGCGATGGGAGGGGCTGTAAGGTTCCCAAGAGTTTATGTCTTTTGTGTTCAGCCACCAGGACAGGTAGAGAAATACCATCCGGTGGGGACAGGGTTAGGTGGGTCTGAGCTCAGACTCTTCTTGGGTGAGACTTGCTGAGGCTGCAGTGTGGGATAGGGAGTGAGTCTCAGGCCGATGAAATTATGTTCCAAGAAGGGTTACAGCTGCCTCTGCTGCATCATACAGGTTTCCAGAGAAGTGGGGGAAAGCTAGCAGTGACACGCCTCACCCAGCTTCCATGAAGCTAGCAAAATGGTTTCCAGGGAAGTGAGGGGAAACTAGCAGTGACAGGCCTTACTCAACTCCTATGTAGCTTTTGCTGTGCCCTGCCAGCAGTTTATATCCAGGCAACCTAGGTACCAGGCTCAGACCTTGCCCCAGGCTACTAGCCTCTTGGTTGAGAAAGTAAGCATGACTTTCAGGCTCCACCCCTCCCTACCTCCTCACACTGTCAGCCATGGCTCCTGTAGCAATTTACATTTGTCTCTCCAGATTCTGCTTAAGAAAATTCATGCTTGAAATTATGAGAAAGTTCAGCTAGAAGCTTCTTTTACCCTCCTAGTTCTTTCACCCTCCTATTTCCTAGTGACCCCCTCACTAGTTCTGTGGGCTGCCTTCCCCAAGGACCCCTGTGAGATAAAGTCAAGGATGGCTTCCCTAGTCTAGAGCTGGTGACTGGGGGTGCCTCCAGGGCTGTTCCTGCTGCTTCTTCTACTTTAATATTTTGCTTGTCTCCCTAAATCCATTTCAGCTCTAAGTAAAGTTAATTCCTTCTCCTATAATCTGGATTTTCAGGTTCCCCAGGAGGTATATGTGTTTGAAGGCAGGTTTTCCCCTCTAACACTTTGGGAACTCAGTTTTTTGGCTGTCTCATAGAATTTGCAGAATTAGCTGCTGCTTCCACAGGATCTGTGAACTCTTGATCTTCCTAGCACGTTCCTGCAGTGGGGTCTTGGAGCAGAAGTTCCCAGTGTGAGTCTCCACCCTCTGTCCTGTTCGTCCAAATGGTAGCTGAATCTTAGTCCTGACTCCTATCAACCATTTTTCTTCCCAAATGCCTAAATTTTGAAGACATTTCCATTTTATTAGTAATCTTTAAATAAAATAGAGGTTCATGCCTGTAATCCTAGCACTTTGGGAGGCCGAGGTAGCTAGATCGCTTGAGCCCAGAAGTTTGAGATCAGCCTGGCTAACGTGGTGAAACTCTGTCTTTATGAAAAAATACAAAAAAAATAGCCAGGTGTGGTGACATGTACCTGTACTCCCAGCTACTTGGGAGGCTAAGGTGGAAAGATCACCCTAGCCCAGGGAGGTCAAGGCTACAGTCATCTGTGATCACACCAGTGCACTCCAGCCTTGGTGACATGCTGTCTAAAAGAAAACAAACAAACAAACAGTGTATTTATTTAACCAAAGATTACTATGGATTAAAAAAAAATACTAAAAGGCATTCATGCTTTTATTTTTTTGACAAAATATATTATTTAAGCACTTATTTTTTCTTTAAACCAATTAATTAGAGCTCATATAAATATCATACACACAACACATGTAAATACACAGACAAACAGAAGCAGATGAGTTAGAGTAATACATTTTTTATTTGCCAGTTTTTAAGTTTCTCTTTCCCATTTTAGACCATCAGTCTCTTGATTACTTGCTTCCTATCCTAAACCGTGGTCAGCTGGGCAACTCTAAATTTGCTTTTTTAAGAGGGTAACTCTTAGGTCAAACAAGATAGAGGATTTATATTTTATTCAAACCAAGAAAAAATTTTGTGACTAAAAGTTCACATGATTTAGGCTAGGAAAAGCAGACACTCTTACATACAGAGATTTCCTTAAAGATGTACATTTTAAAATTGTATTATTGGCTTTGGGGTGAAGCCTTTTAAGGAACAGAATGAAGAGAAAGTCAGTTTCTAGGGCATAATAAGCAGGCACAACTGGAACGTAAAACAGATTACCGGGGATTAAAGATCCCATTTATATATTGAATTTTGGGTCCTCAAAAAGATGGAAACTCAGCCGGATGAGGCATTACAGTGCTTCCACAGGATATCTCATTACAAAGACATTTTCCCAAGGCTGATGGGCAGCTGGATGCCAATCAACCCCCTCTGTTATCAACCTGTTCCCCATTCAATATCTTCTACATGCCCAAGAGCATGCTTTTCTTATCTAAATGTGCAAAAAAAGGAATATTGTCCTGTAGTAATATACATTCACTATAAGCAACGGCCACTTCTAGTGAATGGTTATTACTGCAGGGCAATGGTAAAAGGATATTTCCTACATAGCTAATTATGTACCAAGGCTGAAAGTATATCTCTAAAAGTATATTTCTTATCTAGCTATTCCATACCAAAACTAAAAGTTTCCTCATAATGCAAAGTTATTTTTGATGCTCCCCAAAGTAAAAAAGATCAGGTAGTACAATGCAAAACAGATCAAAGTCTTAGATTTTGACAGGGATCTGTTCATTTACAGTTCTTGGGGTTCCATGAGGAAAACAGAGTTTTTTCCTAAAGTGGGGTAGCCTCTTCTGTTTCTCCCAAAGAGTCTCAGCTGTCAGAAATTACCTTGCTGTGGGAATCAGGGGTGAGAAGAAGACAGAAGCAAATGGAGAAACAATTCAGTAGACTGAGAAGAAAACTTTTTTCCTAGAAAAACAAGATTCAAAAAGAGAAAAAAGCATAAAGCCCTTTTGAATATATGTATAGCTGTGACATCTGCTTTTAATTAAGCTGACTTTTAATTCTAGATCTCTTTTTTCTTAAAAAAATTCTTTAAAATTTCCTTTTACCAGCTAGAGCTGGGACAAACAGATGACACCCTTGTCTTTTAAGCCGCCTTTCTTTCTTTCTTTTTTCCCACAAAGATATTTTTCCCAAGTGAAACCAGTAAGGATGAACTAAGGTTATGACTTAATCACAGATGCATGAGGTATCTCCAAAGAGGGCAGATGGTTTTTACAAGATCTAGAATCACCCCAAAGGTAGCTCAGAGAAGGGAAAATTCAACACAAGAAGTTAGAAGTTGTTCAGAAAGGGGAAAAAAAAATCAATAAATGACAAAGGTCACACAAATAATAGAGCAGAAAGGACTCATTCTCTAAGTCAGCAGTTGAACTCAGGCCGCCATTGCGAAAGGGTAATGCCTTTGCTACTGAGCTACAGCATACGTGGGGCAATTGTCATTATTCTTCCCAGAAGGAGCCTGGAGCTTGAAAAGGATTTTACCTGCTTAAGATGATTTTTAAGGGTAATGCATCCTTCTTTTAATTTAAACCCTTAAAAAATTGTTGAGAATAAGAGATCGCTAAAGTGTTTTGTTTTTAATAGTGTACTTAGTTCTAATAGTGACTCAATCCAAAAGTTTTTTATAGCCAAATGGTAATTTTTCAGGTTGTTTTTTAAAAAATCATATAAGCAAGAAATACTTCTAGAGAGGGGGTAGAGGAGGCATTTCCATGTTCCCAAGAATTTATTCTCAGAAATTGGCTTAAGGTAGCATGATACCTTTTAAGACAAAATTCCCCCAAGGGTTTGACACATTAGGACTAAGAGTGCGCTGACTCCTTTCAGACTACCCACCTGATGTGAACCTGACAATTCCCACTGTCCAAGGGTGGAGACAAAGAGAGAGTACCTTGAAATGGTCACAGGGTCATGCTCCCAAGGACATAAAACAAGAGGGAAACCTCATTTGGTTTTTGTTTCAGGGACCCAAAGCAAAGTTTATAACTGACCAGTCTGCTGGGCCAGCTTGAATGGCAGGAGTCCTAGGCTTGCATTTTATCCAGTGGAACACTCTCCATGACAAAATGACACAGAGAGACAAATTCACAGCACAAAGTACACCAGATTCACTATGACCTAAGACTTGTTACACTAATTCTTTTTATCATTAATTAAAACCTTGCAGAGGAGGCAGACATCATCAAAATGTCATCATTCTTTTAACCAGTTTGCACAGAGAGAAGCCAGAAGCCTGACTAGCAGGACATTCTTACCTTTTGCTTAAAAGGGTTTAGGGTGCCCTTTCTCTGAGTGGCTTTGATGACCACACTCACCACTATATTGTCATGAATTTTTAGTATTTCATTTTGTTTCCCAGGAGTATGGAAAACATAGAACAGATACAATTGTTACATATAAAATAGACATCATTTAAAAAGAAAGTGTTATGTGGAAGGCTTTAATACAAATAGAAAAAAGGTCTGACATTTAAAAAATTACTGTTTAATTCCTTTCACCCTTTCTTTGACTTAATTCTCTTTATTTGTACTTATCAAGTTTACAAACATATTGAATATATACATGCAAGGTTTGCACACAATTTCCAAACTGTTAACCAATTAGTTTTTAAAAGCCTTTTAAATAATCTTGCCTTCTCCACAGGAATGATTTAGGCAATGAAAAAAAAACTTAACAAACTGCACAGTGCTTGTTCTTTACTGGGAAGAATCAAGACTTAGTAAAAGTGAAGCTCTCCATGATTGTAAGCACATTAATTCATAAGCTTATATCATTTGTCTTTAAGGCCTTACTACTGGCAAGGAATAGCTTTTTAAGTGAAGCCATTTGCTGTGAAGAGCAGTTTTATATAAATTAACTATAATAAGTTTATATGTTATATATATTTATATAAAACTGCTCTTCATAGGTAATGGCTTCACTTAATGTTTTATTGATTGATTGATTGAGATCAGGGCCTTGTTCTGTCTCCCATGCTGGAGTGCAGTGGTGCAATCACAGCTCACTATAGCTTCAACCTCCTGGGTTCAAGAGATCTTCTAGCCTTAGCCTACTGAGTAGCTGGGACTCTAGGTTTGTGCCACCAGACCTGGCTGATTTTTAAAATTTTTTTGTAGAGAACAGGTCTCCCTATGTTGCCCTGGCTGGTCTCGAGCTCATGGGCACAAGTGATCCTCTCGCCTTGGCCTCCTAAAGTGCTGAGATTACAGGTGTGAGCCACCACACCCAGCCAAGTAGTCATGTTTTATATAGAGATCATTTAAGAAAATCATGTCTGTAGTAAGACCTCCAGATGTTAATCAGTTTTTTTCTTTAAAACCATTCTAAAAGGCTTTCAGAAGAACTGGAATTTTGTCTCATTGAAAGATAAAATAACATTTATGAAAGCTAGATCAGCTGTTTTATAAACTCACACAACATAGAGAAAAATGCCTTTTAGGTTGAGGAAAGTAGGATATTCAGTTACCTTCTGAAGTTCACAGACCAGAACTCTGTTTGCTCCCTTCTTTGTACCCACAAAACTGTGGGCAGTTGCTGTTATCAAGCTGCCGTGCCCATAAACTAGATCTCTCAGCACCTGCTATGTACCAAGTCCCAAAATAGGTGTTGGGTTTGGGCTTATTATTAAACACACATATCCTTTACTTCTGCTCTGATGGTTTTAGGAAATCTCCCTTTCCTTACTTTTTGACAAACATGACCTGCATCATTTTGTGCTTTTTCCACGTAGAAATGAAATTGTTTTCAGAAGCCAATCTCGTTCAGTTACCCATATTTACTCTTATCTGTGGAAGCTAGCAAGAAATTAGTTCACATTTTTCATGTACCTTTTTACTAAAAAGATTGTCTTGCAAAGGACCTGGACTTTGTGTGTATGTGTGTGTGTGTGCACGTGTGGACGCGCATGCACACATGCACACACCTGATAATTCAATTTAGTGATCAGTGTCCCAGAATATATGTGTTCATAAAAGAGTGCAAATGATATTCTTGTATGATCCTAATCGGGGCATATGGTCATGATTCTGTATGTGAAAACCTGTCTCAAGGTATCTTTTGTAGTGCAGAATGAGCAGAGCACCAAGTGTGCATATTACTGCTAGAGGTGATTTTGCCTGTTGATTCTTTCAAAGACTAGAACAAGGAAATACATGCAGGTGTGTAAACACGTACACATATACACAAACATGCAAATATATATACACAAATATGTATATATATATGTGTGTGTGTATAGATTACTTTCTGTTTACATATTATAGTCATGTACCACATAATGATATTTCAGTAAATGGTATACCACATAAATGACAGTGGTTCCCTTGAGATTATGATACCATATTTTTATTGTACCTTTTCTATGTTTAATATGCAGATACTTATCATTGTGTTACAATGCCTATAGTATTCAGTACAGTAGCATGTTGTATATGTTTGTAGCCTAGGAGCAGTAGGGGTTATATGTTAGAGCCTAGGTGTGCAACACGCTGTGCAATATAGGTCTGTGTAAATACACTCTATCATGTACACACAATGACAAACTCACCTAATGTCACATTTCTCAGAATGTATCCTCGCCCTTAAGAGATGCAGGATTGTGTTACTTTCTGTTGTTTTCGCCTTCGCACTCTTAGTGATTTAATTTTAAATATGTGGGATACTAAGAGAGGTGTCATTCCCTTTCTTATCCTTTCTTCTTGATTCTCTCTCATTCTTATAGGTAATGAGGATCATTGTTTTCTGATTTATCCTTCTTGGGTTTCTTTTTGTAACGATAAGCAGATATTTGTATATTTAAGCAATTTCCCCCCTTCTTTCTTACACAAAAGATATCATACTACATATGCCTGTTTATACTTTGTTTTACTGAAATCTCCTGGAAGTTATTCAATATCAGTTCATAGAGATCTTCCTTATTATCTTTTACACATACATAGTATTCTATTGTTTATTTTACTCAGCAGGCTTCTATTCAGGATAATTTTTACCTTAAGTGCCAGTGGAAGAGTTTAACATGATGTGGTAGGGCTGGAGGAAGGAAAAGAAGGTAAGAAACAATGTAGTCATCATAGGAAACGCAAAAACATTATGCTAAGTGAAAGGCCAAGCACAAAAGGCTGCAGATGATATGATTTTATTTATATGAACTATCCAGGAAAGTCCCATTTATTGGGATAGAAAGTAATGTGTTTCCTTGGTTGTCCAGGACTATGGGAAAAATGAGGAGTGATTGCAAATGGGCATGAGGGATAACGGAAACATTGTATGATCAGACTGTCACACAACTCTGTAAATAAACTCAAGTAAATGAATTGTACGTTTAAAACAGTTGAATTTTATTGCATATCAATGATGCCTCAGTAAAGCTGTAAAAAAAAATCAACATCAGGTGGCATGTATGATATTCCTAATAGAATGTGATTATTTCTGATTCAAACATAATTTTTTAAAAAATTTATTTATTATACTTTAAGTTCTGGGGTACATGTGCAGATTGTGCAGGTTTATTACATAGATATACATGTGCCATGGTGGTGGTTTGCTGCATCCATCGCCCCATTGCCCCAAGAGCAGGAGGTAGGGGTATTGGGGAGGGATAGCATTAGGAGAAATACCTAATTTTCCCCAGCCCCCCGCCCCCCGGGCCCCAGTGTGTGATGTTGTGATGTTCCCCTCCCTGTGTCCGTGTGTTCTCATTGTTCAGCACCCACTTATGAGTGAGAACATGCAGTGTCAAACATAATTTGAAGAATTAAACCTTCTTAGATGTCATATATACTTGGTTGAAATCTTGAGAACCTTCCTCTAAATAATATATAGTTATCATATATGTATATATATCCAAATAATATATACTAATCATATATATGTGTATAATCATATATGTATATATCCAAGTGATATATACATATAACATAAATGATATTAATATGTTACCTCAAATCAGAAGTGTATTTTTTTTTACAGCATTTTCTGCTTGAGGGATTTAGTGACCTTATAGCCCCTAAGGAAATTTACTTACATTAAACTGCTTGTGGCAGAAAGAGTTGATTTAATTCTGTTAAGTTGAATTCTAAAAGACCTTGTAGACCACATTATTATGCCTTTTCTTTTATTGATGGAACTCTATTAAGAGTTTTAAAACTCTAATTTTGTAATAAAGTTAGGAATATAGTTTTCAACTCATCTCTTCTGCTCTTTAAATATTTATGCTACTCTGTTAGGCGGCCATTAAAATAATTATTAAGACTGGTAGAAACATGGAAAGCTGTTATAATACAAATGAAAAAAGCAGAGTGCCAAATGGCTTAAATATCACAATTTCAACTAATGCAACACATTTTTATACATGTGGAGGTCTAGAGCATAACAGATACAAACAATATTTGTGCTATGTGATGGGTTGGTAGGTGTTTCTCTCTTAATATGCTTGGATGTTGCTGCATTGTATCCAAATAAACTTGGTTTTTAGCTGTATTAAGGCTACCATAAAGGAGAATGTAGAATCAAAGGGTTGGTGTACATACTGACAGCTGCCAGAATCTGTAACCTGCATTTGGAGATTTTTCTCAGAGAACCTTCAGCACTGGAAATGTGCGTGATGAAGTTAAATCATTGTAAGCCACTAGAAATTTTCCCTGTTTACCTGTAGCAAAGCCATTCTTATTCTCTTTTATGGAATCTACCTATAGAGCATGGGTGGACAGTGATTTTTATAGGGGTTTTAACTGCTTTTAGTCGTTTCTGTTGGAGGCAGAATAGGAAGAAATTGGCTTGTGCTGACATGTGAGTGATCTAGATGAGACTGGAAGAATATTTTGTCTGTGTTGTTGGTGACTTTTGCTCACTGCAATGAGTTGCAAAGAGTTATTGAGTGTGCTTCTTCTCTGGTTAGTTTTATAATTACAAGGGGTTGTCAACTGTCATGTTTGGGGAAGGGAAAAGTAGGTTAGATGAATCTCAAGATTTCAGTGGACTTGATTTTTCTTTTTTAAAATTTTTATTTATTTGTTTATTTATTTATATTATACTTTAAGTTCTGGGGTACATGTGCAGAATGCACAGGTTTGTTACATGAGCATACACGTGCCATGGTGGTTTGCTGCATCCATCCCCCCATCATCTACATTAGGTATTTCTCCTAATGTTAGCTCTCCCCAATCCCCCCACCCCCTGCTGTCCCTCCTCTAGCCCCCTCACCCCCAGACAAGCCCCGGCATGTGATGTTCCCTTTCCTTGTGTCCATGTGTTCTCATTGTTCAACACCCACTTATGAGGTTAGATGAATCTCAAGATTTCAGTGGACTTGATTTTTCTTTTTTAAAATTTTTATTTATTTGTTTATTTATATTATACTTTAAGTTCTGGGGTACATGTGCAGAATGCACAGGTTTGTTACATGAGCATACACATGAGCAGCGTTTGATTTTCTGTTCTTGTGTCAGTTTGCTGAGAATGATGGTTTCCAGCTTCATCCATGTCCCTGTAAAGGACAAGAACTCATCCTTTTTTATGGCTGCATAGTATTCCATGCTGTATATGTGCCACATTTTCTTTTTCCAGTCTATCATTGATGGCATTTGGGTTGCTTCCAAGTATTTGCTGTTGTAACAGTGCTTCAATAAACACACGTGTGCATGTGTCTTTACAATTGAATGTTTTATAATCCTTTGGGTATATACCCAGTAATGGGATTACTGGGTCAAATGGCATTTCTAATTCTAGATCCTTGAGGAATTGCCACACTGTCTTCCACAATGGTTGAACTAATTTACGCTCCCACCAACAGTGTAAAAGTGTTCCTATTTCTCCACATCCTCTCTAGCATCTGTTGTATCCAGATTTTTAAATGATTGCCATTCTAACTGGCATAAGATGGTATCTCAATGTGGTTTTGATTTGCATTTCTCTAATGACCAGTGATGGTGGGCTTTTTTTTATGTTTGTTGGTTGCATAAATGTCTTCTTTTGAAAAGTGTCTGTTCATGTCCTTTGCCCACTTTTTGATGGGGTTGTTTGTTTTTTTCTTGTAAATTTGTTTAAGTTCTTTATAGATTCTGGATATTAGCCCTTTGTCAGATGGGGTAGATCACAAAACTTTTTTCCCATTCTGTTGTTGCTGGTTCACTATAATGATAGTTTCTTTTGCTGTGCAGAAGCACTTAAGTTTAATTAGATGCCATTTGTCTATTTTGGCTTTTGTTTCCATTGCTTTTGGTCATGAAGTCCTTACCCATGCCTATGTCCTGAATGGTATTGCCTGGGTTTTCTTCTAGGGTTTTTATGGTGTTAGGTCTTATGTTTAAATCTTTAATCCATCTGGAGTTAATTTTTATATAAGTTGTAGGGAAGAGATCCAGTTTCAGCTTCCTGCATATGGCTATCAAGTTTTCCCAACACTGTTTATTAAATAGGGAATCCTTTTCCCATTGCTTGTTTTTGTCAGGTTTGTCAAAGATCAGATGGTTGCAGATGTGTGGTGTTACTTCTGAGGCCTCTGTTCTGTTCCATTGGTCTATATTGATTTTTCAATTTACGTCTATACAAATGGCTTGTCTATGTGATAGGGAGCAATCAGGGAGAAAGCATAAAGCAGCTACATAAACAATTTAAGAAGCATATTGTTTCAGACTCAGGGTATCATAGATATATTATATGATTTATATGATTTTATGCTGAAACAATATGATGTAGATACACTGTTTCTGTTAAAATGTTGAGGTGTTATAGCCATGGCAGTTCCATTTCAGGGAAAGGAAAAGGAGCTGAGAAAGGAAAGAGGGAGATTGTTTATAAAAATGCTGTTAGATTTCTGATAATATATTTAACTCAGTTTTCCACTCTGGCTTAAACAATTTATTTTATTCTATCTTCCCAAGGAAACATCTTCCTAAATTATATTTTTTAGCCAGCCAATCCTTTGCACAGATATACCTAGTGAGCCTCTCATTGCCAGTGGATCAGAATCTTAACCAGCCTCCCCAGTCCCCCCACAACCTGGTCTTATCTAGCTCATGGAATTATACATTCTGTAGATTACATTTTGAGTCACTCTTCCAAAGGTAGAGGCTCATATTTTCTCTTTTCTCTGATTATAGTCTACCCATACCCTTTGCTGTCCCCAAGTCTTCATCGATGGTGTCTTATTACTACATTTCTCCACATTTCAGCCTACTCTGTTATTTTTCTTTGATCTCCCATAGTAGTTCTGTGTTTACTTCTGACTGGGCACTTATTTTTAACTATTTCAATAATAATAAAACTATAGTAGTGTCTTATTCAGCTTGAGTTATTATAATAAAATGCCATAGATTGAGTAGTTTAAGCAATAGACATTCATTTCTCACAATACTGGATGCTGAAAAATCTAAGATCAAAGTCCCAACAGATTCACTTCCTGGTGAGGGTTCTTTTCCTAGCTTGCAGATGACTGCCTTCTTGCTATATCCTCATATGGGGGATGGTGGAGATGGAGAGAGAGAGAGATCATGGAGGCCCCACTTATATGACCTCATCTGTGTCTAATTACCACCCAAAAGACCCAATCTCCAAATACCATCACACTGAGAGTTAGGGCTTCAACAATGAATTTGAGGACAATACACATTCAGTCTGTTACAAATAGTTACCATTTTTAGTGTTTAGGATATGCCAGCTACTGTTTTTAGTACTTTACATGAATTAACTAATTCAATCCTTACCTCAATTCAGGAAGTATATAATTATCCCCGTTTTATAAATAAGGAAATGAGTTACTAACTATGTATAGTTGTACAGCTAGTAAGTAGCAGATCTGGAATTCTACCCCAACCTGGAACCAGACAGGATTCTTCACCACAGCTCTGAATTGCCATTAATAAGTATCCTTCATAGATGTTTCATTCTCTTAAAATTTGTACTCTTTAAGGTCAAAGACAAAGTCTCCTTGTTCTTTGCTTCACCTCATGACATAGTCTTGTGCCTGGAACAGGAAGTTGGTCTGTAAACATCTGTTTATTGGTGTGATCTATTGTCAGTGGTCAGTGAAGTTCTAATAGTTTTTCTGGGAATTTTGGCTTGGTTGGTTTGATTTGGTGGTTTTGTTTTGAAACTTTCAAAAGTTTGTGAGATGATTAACGTGGCTGTCAATAATTCAAATATGTAGCTTTCATTGCCTAAAAGAATGATGTTCAGTGGTGGTTGAATATACTAATTTACTTGAGACTAAATCTCAAATTTTGTTCTGTGCTTTAAAGTAAGCATTTTAAGTTTGTGTGTTTATTTTCTTAAGTAATTTTTTTCTTTTCTTTTTTTTTGAGACAGAGTTTTGCTCTTGTCATCCAGGCTGGAGTGCAATGAGGTGATCTTGGCTCACTGCAACTTCTTTCTCCCGGGTTCATGTGATTCTCCTGCCTCAACCTCCCAAGTAGCTGAAATTACAGGCGCCCACCACCATGGACAGCTAATTTTTGTATTTTTGGTAGAGACCGGGTTTCACTATGTTGGCCAGGCTGGTTTCAAACTCCTGACCTCGGGTGATCTACCACCGCGGCCTCCCAAAGTGCTGGCACTACAGGTGTGAGCCACTACGCCCAACTGTCTTAAGTAATTTTGTTATTATTTGGGTATTTGATATGTCAGATACAATGAATAAAAGCAATCTATACTTCACCTTCTTTGCAGTATCAAATCCTGAAACTATATTTAATTTTTTGCAGTTCCTCCTTGATTTATTTGAGGGAAGTAAAGACTTCATGGAGTAAATTGTGAAGATTGGTTATGTTGAAGTTACCTTTAATAGGTACCCTATGCATACAATATTAAGCTGTTGGATGAGATTTTTTTTTCCTAGTAAAGATAAAATAGCCAAAAAGCTGAAGTCTAATATTCCTGAAATTTGTTTATTTTGTTTCTTTTATCTGTTGTTTCTAATCACATACTGCTTGATAAGGTTGGTACTCAGAACTAGGTATTTTGAGTGCTCTAATGGTTTATACATATGCCTGTATATTAGTTGGTAATCTTTGTGAAACAAAGCTATTTCTGGCTGATATAATAAAAAAATATTTGGAAGAGTACTGGATAACTTGCAGAATCAAGGGGAAAATGGGATCATTTGTCAGTCTTAAGAAGAATAAGAATTGTAACAACTGTCACATTTTAGAGTCACCAGCCAGGAGTATCTCAGTTGTTGAATGGCTCAATTCTGTTTTCAAGCAATGATCTCCTCAGGATTTATGTTCTTGGGAGGGGGTCAGATTTGCTCCAAGCTTAAGTCAGGTGTATCTATTCTTTCATTGCAGTGATTTGCAGGCCACCAAAGGCATATTAAATGGTAGAAGAATGTTTTTAAAGGAAAAGTTGGGGCACCACTTCCAAACAAGGGGAAACAGGCAAAAATAACAGATTCCTATGTTCATCCTAGGTTCATCAAAGCAGAGTGGATTTAAATGACAGCTTTAACTTGGACTATAAGTGATTTGGATATTACCTGGATTCATTCACCAAGTTATTCCTTTAGATGGATTATCTTAGCAGTTTAATGCATCAAAAAGTGTTTTGTGTTCAACTGTGAAAACTTGATTTTTTTCTGATTACATTTAAAACTAATATTTATTTGTTTTCAAACATCATATGTAGTTATAATCCAGTTTTAACAATCATCAGCATTTTGCCAATCTTGTATCTGTTGATTGCATTTAAAGTGTTATATTTTTATAATTGACTCTGTAAAAACTCACAAGACTTACAATGTCTGAGAACTTGCTTTAAGAACATAAATCCAAGTATCAAATGGTCGTAAGTCTCATACCAAAAAACAGAACAGAAGATAGCCCTGTGAAACAGTAATGCATTACTTACCTGGAAGTAAAAATTTTTTTTCCTGTTAGTAAGGCTTTTTACTGGCTTAGGCCTGATGAATCAATTCCTTAAAAACTCACTTTTCAGATGATCTCTACCAAATTTGTTCTGGTCCTTGGAGTCTTTGCAGGTGAATCAGATGTTTTATTTGACTCTAAAACCTGGATACCAGTATGCCTATGCGTTGTTTGATAGCTGGATACATTCTCATTTCTTTTGCAGTTGAAAGATGCATGAGTGTAATGCAGTCCGGGACACAGATGATCAAACTGAAACGTGGAAGCAAAGGGCTTGTTCGCCTCTTTTACCTGGATGAGCACCGGACACGTCTCCGATGGCGACCCTCTAGGAAGAGTGAGAAGGCGAAAAGTAAACAGATCTTTGAATTCTCTACTTGGCTTGACATAGTGACACATAGCTTATACTGAGTGGGCTCTTAAAGTTTCAGATCTGTGGAACTTTTGTAAGTTTGGAGTTTGTTGATTTTGGATGTTGAGAGGCAGAATAGTGACCATCTTTGGGGAATTTAAATCCATAAAAGTTTTCTTGTCCATGAATACTGTAAATGGTAATATTTCCCCTGTGTTGGAGACATGATTTTTTGTTGTTGTTGGAATATATGGTTTTACAGCCTGAGAGCTTTTATGTTCCTACAAATGGTGAGGGACATCATAAAACTAATAAGCTTTAAAGTGTATTGCCATATTTTGAGCACTATTAAGTAATTAATGAATTAACAACACCATTTCAATTTATCAAGTAAGGTAGTTTTGATGTGACTCCTACTTAAAGCTTTTTTTTCCCACACCATGTTAGTCAGCTTTCCCTAGAGAAACACAATCAATAGGATAGATGGATGGATGGATGGATAGGTAGGTAGGTAGGTAGGTAGGTAGGTAGATAGATAGATAGATAGATAGATAGATAGATAGATGTATTAGAGAGGACTTAGAAGAATTAGCTCATGTGATTTTGGAGGCCAAGAAGTCACATGATAGGCCATCTGCAAGCTGGAGAACCAGGAAAGCTGGTGGTATAGCTCAGTTTGAGTCCAAAGGCCTGAGAAGCAGAGGAGATGACGGTATAATTCCAAGTCCAAGGTTGAACGCCTGAGATACGGTGACCACTGATGCAAGTCCCAGAGTGCAGAGGCGGCAGGACCTTGGGCTGAGCATAGGCTAATTTCTCTGTGAGTCATGTGGGAAATGAGTTGATATCAGAAAAAAATTGTGACCCTGCCATTAAGGCAGAAGTGAGGGGTAGATGGTGTATATAAACAATCAGTAGGATATACAACACTTCTGATTCCTACTGAAAAATAAACAAGCACACAAATCAAAAATAATTTGTTAGTCTGAAATTATCCTTCTTGCCCTGTGCTTCTTTGATCCAAACTTTCGTATTTGCTCAGCTACGCAAATAATGCTAATTTCTGTGACTCCAGCCACTCCGTAGTCTATCCATTGTCTACCTTTCCAGTTTTATCTCACATAAGTCTCCTTCTCAAGCTTTCCAGTCCAGCATAAGTGGCCTGGTTAGCATCCCTGGAGTGTGCCTTATGTTTCTATATCTTTTTCCTCCTCTCCTCTGGTGTCACCTTGCTCCTCTCCACTTCTCCAAGCTCTGCTCTGCCTTTGCCGCTTTAGCCCTATAGCATTTTCTCTAGGAATGCCAATTGCATTTAGCTCGGCTATTTAGGTGTCAGAAGTTTTTTTCCTTTCAGTTTTCTAATGATCTTCTTATGGATGTTGCAAAACACCAAAATGAGCTCTAGGTCTTTGCATATTTTCTCTAAATATGTAAACTATAAATTTGACATAGTCATTGCCACCTTTTCTACCAGTCTTTTTGCCCTAATTGGCATATCTAGTTTTTTACTACAGATTTCAACACATCCTGAATTCCTGCCTTAGGAGAACGTTGTCAAGACAGCTCAGGCAGTGTAAGTGCTATCTAGAGAATGTTTCTAGTGGGAAACAACAGGGCCAGGCTTTCACATTTAACTTGAAACCACAACTTGCAGGCAATTAATTTTTTCATACTTATTTTTATTTTTTTTTGGAGATGGAGTCTCGCTCTGTTTCCCAGGCTGGAGTGCTGTGGTGCAATCTCAGCTCACTGCAGCCTGCACCTCCCAAGTTCAAGCAATTCTCCTGCCCAAGCCTCTGGAGTAGCTGGGACTAAGGCACATGCCACCCAGGCTAGCCTTGAACTCCTGAGCTCAGTCCATCCACCTGCCTCGGCCTCCCAAAGTGCTGGGATTACAGGCGTGAGCCACCACACTTGGCCTCATACTTATTTTTTATATTTAAAATGATTTTGCTTTTCTTGTTTCTTAGTACATGTAAATAAGTATCTTTGCCTGCTGTATAACTGTGTGTATATCATTTTCTTCACAGTACTTATTGATTCCATTTATAAAGTGACTGAGGGTCGACAGTCTGAAATATTCCACAGACAAGCTGAGGGGAACTTTGACCCCAGCTGCTGCTTCACCATCTACCATGGCAACCACATGGAATCCCTGGACCTCATCACCTCCAACCCCGAGGAGGCCCGCACCTGGATCACAGGCCTCAAGTACCTGATGGCTGGCATCAGTGATGAAGACTCCCTTGCCAAAAGGCAGAGGACCCATGACCAATATCCTTTCTAGAACTTTCTTTTGAGCTCTCTCTCTCTCTTGCTCGCTGTGTATATATATGGGTGTGTGTGTGAAGTAAGGATTAGACTGTTTTAATTTTTCCCATAATTTCCCTTTCTCTTTCTTTACCCCTCACACCCTTCTCTCCCCTCCTGACTCTCATTCCAAATTAATAAATGCATGAAATGTAGGGAAACTTAAACTTGTATGAACTCAGGAGCAAAATTCTTTGAAGAGACTCAATCTATCTCCACAATCAGAGGTCTCCAAATATAGCCTCAAGTTTCCTAAGAGAGAGGAAGTGCCCATTAAGTATCATTGCCTTTTTAAAATCATAGGAATATTCATTAACTGGGAAAACACTGATTTGGATTAGAGAAAATTCTACTTTGTTATGAAGTCAGTTTAATTTAACAAATACTCTGTGAGTTGCAGTTAGGTACTGGGCACTGAGCTTTTTCCTGCTTTTTTTCTTTCTTTTTTTGAGTTGGAGTTTCGCTCTTGTTGTCCAGGCTAGAGTGCAATGGCACAATCACTGCAACCTCCGCCTCCCAGGTTCAAGCAATTCTCCTGCCTCAGCCTCCCTAGTAGCTGGGATTACAGGTATGTGCCACCATGCCTGGCTAATTTTGTATTTTTAGTAGACACAGAATTTCTCCATGTTGGTCAGGCTGGTCTTGAACTCCTGACCTCAGGTGATCTGCCTGCCCTGATCTCCCAAAGTGTTGAGATTACAGGTGTGAGCCACTGTGCCCGGCCTGCTTTTTCTCCTCCTAACTTACAGTTTGGAGACTGAACTGATTGATACCAAAAGGGAAGTTATTTTTTTACTTACTAATACTTACCCTCTCTTAATTGCTTGAGAAACTGAAATCTAAGTCTCATTCTTGATTAAACCTTGCTTGTGATCCTGCAGTGCTGACAAGATAAATGATTAATGGGGTTGGTCTGCAGGCATCTTTCCTGCTGGGATTGACTGGGCATATAGCAAGGCCTTTCTGGGCTCAATTTCCTGATCTTTAAAGTGAGGGTATTAGGCTAGTTGACTGCTTTTGTTCCCTTCTTCACATTCTGAATGGCCTTAAAATACAGGTGTCTCTATCCATGCAGAGAATAGAGCTACTCCCTTGCCATCATTGGTATGTGTGCCCTAATTTTTTCCCAGGGGTTGGTGATATATTTGTGCTGCTCTAGCTATAATCCCTTACCCAGGGTATTGTTGGAGCAGAATGGAAATAATTCAGCTCATGAAAGGATCTTGACAGTGTGAAAAGTCTGAGTTGATGAGCCATGATGTTTTCATCAATATTCACAGCATGCAAATAAAGGCAACTGGGATTTAGAAATGAAAAAAACACAAGCAGGATTTAGCTTTCTGTGCTTAAGTCTGTTGGTTTGATTTCTAACTCTAACATTTGGTAAAAAACAACGAACCAAAAATACTGAATGTTTTCAGGTACAGATGTCAGAAACCATACTAACAGTGCCTTCCACAATAAAGAAAATTCAGTTTCTCATAAACAAGAGATCTGAGATGGGGCAGTTCCAGGGTCAGCTAATTCACTGGTTCAGTGATGTCATCAGGGACCCAGGTCCTGCCATTCTCAGCATGTTGGCTTGGTCTTGCAGCTGACTGCCCTTTCGTCAGAGCTGCTGCAGCTTCAGACAGTAGCTCTAAGCACAGCCCTTCATAGAGTTAGCAGAGTTTCTTCTCACAATTTTTTTTTAAAGGGAACAGAAAAAAATTACCAGAAACCCCCCAAAAGACAACTTCTCATCTTTGCCCAAAATTACTATTGCTGGCTCATTCCTAAACCAGTCTCTTGCAGGAGAAATTAATTGACATGATTAAACTTTGATCTCAGAACCCTTTTTTTCCCCCCGCTCTTAGAAATTGAAGACTTGGGCTAGGTGCAGGGGCTCTTTGCTGTAATCACAGCACTTTAGGAGGCTGAGGTGGAAGGATCACTTGAGGCCAGGAGTTTGAGACCAGTCTGGGCAACATAGTGAGACCCCATCTTTACAAAAAAATTAAAAACATTAGCCAGTGTGGTGGCACATGCCTGTAGTGCCAGCTACTCAGGAGGCTGAGATGGGAAGATTGCCTGAGCTCAGGAGCTGGAGGCAATGGTGAGCTATGGTTACACCACTGTACTCAAGCTTGGAGAGCAGAGCAAGATCCCGTCTCTTAAAAAGAAGAAAACTAACAAAAAACCCCTGAAGATTCTGAAAAGCTTTTGTTTATGTGGGATCTATTTATTGGTACTTGTCATATTAGAGATTAAATGTGAGACATAAAAATGTGTTTATAATAATAATGAACTCTGTTACATGTTAACATTTTTATAAAAAGTATTTTTCAAAACAAAACAAGTTAGAAGAGTAGTATTGCTTTACCGTTTAACAAATCTCTTTAATGTCTGACAATGGAACATATGACTTCTCTTATCTGCTTCTGTGTTCAGTCTGTTGTGATGTGTGGTTTTGATTGAAATACACGAAGAAAATCTAGCCTCACACAGACATGTAGTTGGAAAAGGACGAACTTCATGTTTATGGAGACCCCCAGGACTACACTCTGAGGGCAGTTGTATTAAACCAAGATTTACCTCCTCCTGTCCAGTTCCCACTCATCATTAAAGCACATGGCTTTTGGGTGCCTGAACAAAATCAAGGTTGTTGTAGCAAGGAAGAAGAAAGAGCAGTGGCCATAGGGGAAGCAACCAAATCTGGAAGCTTCTAGCCTCACGCAGTTAACTAGGAGAAGTTCACAGCACTCTAGAGCCTTAAGTCACTTATAGAAGTCTCTCTCATAATCCTTGAAAGAGACGAGTTAGAGATGGGCATAAACTGTCTTTTTGCTTTGTTGGTCAAAAGTTTTTTGAAACTGTTTGTCCATGTTTACTGGCACTTGAAAGTTTTCATGTTCTATGGGATTCATTTCCTGAAAATATGCTGTTCAGAAAGCAGGTGTACTGTGGCACTACACAGAGAAACAATTTTATATATAGAAGCAGTTAATTTTTTGTGTCAGTGAAGGAAAAAAAGGGAAATATAATAAATTAATGAATAGTAAAGAGGAAGCTGAAATAAAAAATGAGAAAGGTTATGTTGAGTCAGGGAATCACTTTAATACAGATTTGTCAGAATTTAATAGTGTTTTAGATAACATCCTAATAATGGGATTACATCCTTAATTTTACAAATATTTAATTCTACATTAATGAAGAGAACAGATTTGAGATGTTCGTAATTAGATTTCACTTAGGACTGAAAATTTTAACTGTGAAGGAATAATGAGAATAATGAATCTTAAATGGCTGCATGAGAAAATCCATCCAGTCTAGGGTGTAACTTACTTCTGCAGTATGGCCATGTTGAATGATGGCTATGATGCAGTGCTCATACTTACTAGAAGAAATCCAGTGTCATTAAGGGATCAGACCTGGTGCTGCACTGCCTAGGGTAAAGCCCCCACTCTCCCTATACTGTGTAAATTTGGATAAATTACTTATGTTCTTTTGCCTTCAAGTCTTTTATCTGAAACATGGTAATGATGATAATGATGGTATCTACAATATAGAGCTGTGTGAAGATCAAGTGAGTATATTTACATAGTCTTTAGAACACTGCCTAGCACCTAATAAGCACTTTACAAGTAATAGGAACTGTTGTCATTGCTAAAAAGAGGTAGAGTGGCAAATCTTTAGCTTTCCTATTCGGGTAAATGAATGCCTGAATTCTCAGCAGATCTGTATGCAAAGATGATAGTGATGGATCAGCAATTTTCTCCATCAGACCATTCTCCTTCATATTTTCCCCTCCTTATCTCATGACCCTATGAGGGAAATTATTACCTCCAGAAGGCTTTAGGCAGCCTGTTATGCATGTTGTAAATTCAGACTTTATTCTTTCCCCACAAACTGCTGGGCAAATCTGGCCCGCTCCTGATTTTTGTGTGAACTCCTGAGCTAAGAATACGTTTTAAATGGTTAAAAAAATCAAAAGAAAAACATTTTATGACCTGTGAAAATTATTTGAAATTAAAATCTCAGGGTTCATAAATAAAGCTTTATTGGAACACAACCATGTTCATTAATTTATGTCTGTATGGCTACTTTCTCATGACAGTGACTGAGTGGAATAGTTGCAGCTGAGAGAAAATGTCCTGCAAAACTTAAAATATTCACTATCAGGCCCTTTACAGAAAAGTCTGCCCTCCCCTGTAGTAGACAGGATCATTCAATGCTTTACATGCTCCTACAGTCTCTTCACAGAAAATCCTAGACCATTACTTTGCAATCAGTCTCACTCAGATTCCTCTGTGGAATGACTGATTTCTCTTTTTAAACTTATTATATGTGTGGCTATAAATTATTAATTCAGGGCTTTATTGGGCACTCATACCTTAATTATAAAGAACATGTTTAAGATATCAGGACATTTTTACCTGGAGTTTTATACCATGTGAACCATTACTGGAAAGAATAGCTTTTTCATTTATGAAATCTTAGGGTTGGAAGGGATTTCAAGGTTAAAAGTTGTGCTCCTTGACATTGTAGGTGAAGAAACGGAGGCTTCAAGAGGTGTTGTGAGTAAACCACGGTCACAGGGCGAAGTAAGCAGTAGAATTAGGACTAGCGTATATTTCTTGGTTTGATTCCACCTCTGTTTCTACTTTACCAGTCCCCTAAACCAATAGTCAAGGCCAGTTTCCATGTTGGTGCTAAAGGCTTTGCAAACACAGGCTTATCCTAAAGGTTTGTATCTGCAGAATACAGTCATGCTTAGGGTTTGGCTGTCCCTGCCTCTTCTCTGGAGAAGACTTTGAGAGGCTTTGATAAAGAATTATAGAATAAAATGATAAAAATATTACTGCCATTGGACTCCTTTCGTCACTTCCTTGAACTCCAGCCATATACTTTGTGGAACACAGAGTAGTGTCCACAGTCGAAAGCCCCAAGTGGGTGCTGCATGCCTTGAAAACACAAAAAAATGAGACTCAGGCACTTATTAGTCAATTGTGCCAAATGTTTCACCCTTTTGGTTCTTCAGTTAATTTTCCCCTAGATCTGGAACTCCCTTTAACTTTTAGGGATCATATAAAATGAAGTCCTAACAAGTCTATGGGGAAAAATTGAACTAGAAAGAGCTGAGCTACTTATTTTAAAATGTTTTAAAGGGAAAAAATGTGAAATAAGATATTTACAAAATATGAAATAAGGAAATATGAAAATCTCCTCTATTTAATTTTAGAAGGAATAATACTTTACCCGTCTGGGTGCTTTTATTTTCTGAAGTATAATCTACAGTTATAATCTGAATTGCATAGAAAATGGAAATATGCTATGCCCTCTCCTCTGATACACATTCATTCTTCCATTGTTTGGTTTTAAAACTATAGCTTTCTCTTACTTTGATTCTCTGGTTTCTTCTATCATCTTATTCTTTTACTCTCCGTCACCATTCAAACTTTGAAGTTTAATTCAGTTTTCTAAATTTGCACACAATACCTGCTTTTTTAACCTACCCCTCAACAACTATGAATCATCCATTTAAAAAAATCCTTTGCTAAAAGTTAACTGGGAATTTTCAATTCCTGTATTTAGTACCATTTCATCTGCTTTATCACTATGTAAAGCAACCTAAGGCTTCTCTCATTGAGGATCCTTTAAAATTTCGGTTCACATGGTGTAAATCTTCTGTATCTAAACTCAGACTCTTATTCCCAGTCACCCCATCTCAGCCCTGAGCTTTGAGGCCACCTCCTAGCACATTATACTCGTATTTCACATTACCTGCCTGTGATTTAGAAATTTGGGCTGATTAGGTGAGAACCATTAAAGCTAGTAATAGGAAGAGAAGCATAGTGTAGAGACAGACCTTATGTGTGGAAGAGCATGCTAGATCAGGTACAAAAGGCCTGGGTTGAGACCTGGTTCTCATACTAATTCTTACCATATTTCTCCCTCTCCTCTCATTTTATAGCTTTATCTGAACAATAAAGAGATTGAACTAGATGGCCTAATTTGCTAAATGTTGGAGTGGGACTGAGAAAAGAGAATTGAAAAGAAAAAGATACTAGGTAAAAGGGCATAGGAGAAGATAAGCCCTATATTTATGATATTTGGGGTTTCATCATACAGAGATTCTTAAACAGAAAGCGGTGAAGAGCTGTAATACAGGGCCGCTCCTGCTACATGCCATCTATATGCTTCATAAATGAAGAACTCTAACCTTATGAATGGGAACTAGTAGGGACACAAGGTTTGTGTTATGAACATGGCAGCATAACTAAGAAAAGCTGGTCAGGAAATGAGAAACAAAAAAGGATAATGTTTAAAGTCATATAGAAATATTTATGTTTATGGAGTTTGCTATTGGAGGTGTGAGTTAAGGTGTTATTGTCTTGCTAGACTGGAATTAGAACAAGTAATGTAGTGTTTCTCTCCTACAGTTGATCAAATATAGTGTTTTATAATAATAGGTTTGATATTTAATTTGGATAAGATTGAGTAAGAATGTTTGAATTAAAGGTGCTCAAAATAATTTGTTTTATCTCTCATTTCTCAGTGGAGGGAACCCCGGCCTTTATTTTTTGGGATGGATTTTTGGTCTTGTCGCCTGTGCTGGAGTGCAGTGGTGCAATCTTGGGTCACTGCAACATCTCCCTCCCGAGTTCAAGGATTCTCCGGCCTCAAGCTCTCGAGTAGCTGAGATTACAGGTGCCTGCTACCATGCCCGGCTAATTTTTATATTTTTAGTAGAGGTGGGGTTTCACCATGTTGGCCAGGCTGCTCTCAAACTCCTGTCTTCAGGTGATCACCTCCCTCAGCTTCCCAAAGTGCTGGGATTACAGGTGTGAGCCGCCACGCCTGGCCGGGAACCCCCTTTATATGTTCTCCTTCCATTCCTGGTTTGTTGTTGTCATCATTGTTGTTGTCATCACTATTAGTAGCTCATCGGAACCTATGGATTGCAGCGCCTCCTCCAAAGAATTTCTTCTCAAGTTCTGTTACTGACACGTCCTTGTGAGTATTCTGTGAGGGCAGTTTTTAATTTTGGTGAGAACACAGGTTTTTTTTTTAATTTGTATATATTTTATTGCGTTGTAGGTTTTGGGGTATATGTGAAGAACATGCAGCATTGTTGCATAGGTACATACATGGCAATGTGATTTGCTGTCTTCCCCCACTGTCCCTCCCCTAGTTCCTCCCCCACAGACCTCAGTTTGTGATGCTCCCCTCCCTGTGTCCATGAGAACACAGGTATTTCCTTTGACCTTTCTGCACATGGGTGAAACAGACCTTTGAGGAAGCTGATAAGAATGGTGATGGCTTGTTGAATATTGAAGAGATACATCAGCTGATGCATAAACTGAATGTTAATCTGCCCCGAAGAAAAGTCAGACAAATGTTTCAGGTCAGTTTTCACAATTTCATTGGCCTTATATAAAATACACAGAGGTTATTGATACGCTTAGGTATGTTAAAAGGCTATTTTGCTTTGTTGGAAGCTAATATATATGCTCTGTACTAATTTTCTTCGATGAAGAAATGATTTTGTTTTATCAAGTAAAAAGACTTTATAAACTTAACACGTGTCCAAAATTTCACTTCCTGAAATGCTTTTCTGTTATTGTTGCTGTTTTCCTGACACTTAAATAATGGAGGAAACTTGATTGAGTCTTTTGACAGAACAATAATACCTCATTTCCCTACCTCATGGGGCTGTTGTGAGGATCAGAATAAAGACTAGGTAACATGACCAAAAAATAGCACTTGTCTAAAACCTCAAGAGCTCTCTAGTTCGTCTCTGAGGAGTTCAAGATTTAGTATCCATGAGGATTAGGAGGGCAATTCACTCCTACCATTTAGGGAGCTCTCTAGAATTTCATTCCACTCCTTGTTGTTGTTAGATGAAATGCTCTTTCCCTGTTGATAAGTCATTGAGAAAAATCCTTGGGCCCAGACTTATTCTGTGGCATCCAGCTAGGACTGCATTTAGTCCTCATCTGAGGTGCAGAAGTGAGCTCTTGTTTAAGTCAGAGCAAAGACAATGTTAGGCTATTAGAAATTACTGGAGTATTAATTTATAAAAGGTTGTTATTTGAAGATAAGTCGTGTGTATAATCTATGTTTTGGAGTGATTTTCTATTCTAAAGGAGCAGGTAGGTGATACTTTGTACATGTAAAAATAAGCCTAGGAGGGCACTATGATGTTTAATGTTTTGTGCTTGTTCTTTAAGATGGTAAGAACAGAGACCACATGGGGTATATGTTGCAACAACAAATGGAAGACAGAGGCTGGCTCTGTTCTGTGACCTTTTAGGGTGGCCCTGTTCTTGGTTGGAGATGGTTTGCATTGTGGGAAGCTGAGTCCCATTGCACTGGAAAACAGCATGAGAGAATGGGAAGAGGAGGAAGGAGTGAGATTTGCTATATAGGAAACCTGAGAGATGGAGTGAAGGACTTTGGAGGGAAAATGAATTATGTTTAAACATATGGGAAGGTTTGACGTGTTTCTGGTATTCCTTGTCATCCCACTTTTGCCTGCTATGAGCTCCACCTCCTGTCTGTTCATTTGCCTGGGAGCCGATCACAGCATTGAAGAGGCAACCTTAAAGAGGAGGGCAAAGTCTATACCTATGCAAATCATGTTTCATGGGTAATTTTGTGAAGTCAAATTTGGAAGTATTTGTTCATAATTGACCCAAGGTTAGCAAAAGTTTAAAAAGATTTTAATGACCACTAAGACTTTCAAACCTTTGTTTAAAACCATGTAACAGTTGAGTATCCTTCACAAAATCTATGCATTTCAAAATGCCATTCATTCCCTTTCTGTTTTTGTTTAGTTACAATTGTGTTCACTTAGAATGAAGAAGATCACATAAATGGGTCAGTTGCTCATTGTTTATCCCCAGTAGTTTTATGGTTTTATGAATCATTCAGCCAACCAGTAAGTAAGGCATATGATGAAAGCTTTGTGCTCAATAATTACTAGAAACAGATAATTTTAACAAGAAATCAATCCAGATGGATTGTTCAGACTTTTCTATGGAGGGAAAGCAGGGAGTTACCAATGATGCCCATGGATTTAATAGCATCAGCCCTACCCATGGCTAATTAAGAGAGATTCTCTCATAGGTAAAAATTATATTTGATTGGATTATAGTTCAGAAACCAATGAAAGACTGGTATTTTTCTCATGTGTTAAATATATCTTCTTTCTTTTGTTCTTGATTAGTCTTGTTCAAGCTTTCTCATTTTTATTGGTTTTCTAGAAATCAGGCTTTGGTTTTCCTTCTCACCTGTATGTTATAGCTGTTGGTTTTCTATTTTATTACTTTTTGCTTTTGTTTATAATTTATTTCCTTCGCTTAATTTTTTTCACATTTTGAGTTGAATTATTAGCTTTTTAAAAAAATCTTTGCTCTCATAAAATTAAGACTGCAAGTTTCATTCTAATGTTATTTTATAAGTTTTAATGTGTAGTGTATTTTTCACTTCTATATATTTCATTTCCTGTTTAGAATTGTATTGTTTCTAGTTTTTTTTTTCTTTTTAGCTTTCTTTGTTGATTTATAAATTTACAGTGGTCAGAACAGTTGGTTTGTATTGTTATACCTGAGCGAGTTAGAAGGAAAGCGCCACACCCTGAGTTCCAATGGAGAGTCCTTTATTGTCAGCAACTGAGAGTCAGCTCACGATCACAATCTCTCAGCCCTGAAGAAGGGGTTTGATTCCTTTTTATATCTTGCTTAAGAGAGGGGAGGGGGAGACTAGCTGAAGCAGAATTTATAGAAGCAGAACAAGCAAGTTAGATAAGGAGGCTGGTAACTAGGAGACAGGAGGTTCCCATGATTGTTGATTACTAAGGAGAGTATACACAAGCGGTTCCCATGATTGCAATAACCAAGAGGGCTATTTGGTACTTGCCATACAATCAATCAAGGGGGTATTAACAATAGCAAGTGGGCTTGCCAAGCAGCATATGGTTACAATGGTTATATGCCTCTGTAGTTCTAAGCACAGCATGACCCAGCACAGTAGCATGACCCAGGTATGCACTCAAGGGAGAAATGGTGGGAGGGGTGAGGTGGAGGTTAAGATGGAATCTGTCTGGCTCTCAGCAAGATGGAGTCTGTCAGGCTAACACAGAGTAGGTTAGCACAGTATGAGGCTAATTCTTTATAATTTGTTGAAACTTTCTTTCTGACCAAATATGTGGTCACTTTTTATAATGTTCCATGTGTGCTCACCACTTGGGATTTGTGTACTAGCCCTTTTCTGGTAAATATTATTTCCCAGTACTCAATTTCCTATTTCTAACCTTCAAATTACTTTATTTTTCTATGCCCTTTTCAGGAAGCTGACACAGATGAGAATCAAGGAACTTTGACATTTGAAGAGTTCTGTGTTTTTTACAAAATGATGTCTTTGAGACGAGATCTTTATTTGTTGCTTTTGAGCTACAGTGACAAGAAAGATCACCTAACTGTGGAAGAACTGGCTCAGTTTTTGAAGGTGGAGCAAAAGGTATCATTTGACTGTTAAAATGAAAGTTTGCTTAAAAGTACTCATGAAAGATACAAGGCTTTCTTTTGGTGTTAAATATAGGCATGCTTTAAATTTCGCAAAGGGAGTAAATATCACAGGTTCACAAAAATCTTATCCATGAGTCATTTAAAACAATTTTTAGCAGCTTTTAAGAGAGGAAGTGGTAACTTGAACACTGGGTTATATAATTCTTAACCTTAAATGCATTGAGTACAGATATGTACATTTTTCCACACAGAAATTAATGTTAATATTTTAATACAATGGTAATGCTTTCTTTATACTAATACTATGATGTATTAATAATATTAGTTTAAATTTATACTTTATATTAGTATAAATTAGTCAAATTTATTTTAAATATAAATTTATATACTAATAAAATAGCTAGATATTTAACTATGACATAATTCTTAAGTACTATTATGGTAGGCCATTGATAATTCTGATAAACTGGCATTTGATCATGTGAAAAGGCTAAGTGAATTAGGTCCTGATTAGCAAAGAGAGCCTCTATGGGGTGAGTTAGGGTCAGCAAAGCAAGTCTTCTCAGTCTGCTTTCTAAATATCTCCTCAAAGTCTGTTTTTCACTAAAGTGGAGGAACAAATGAATGTTTCATTCAAATTTTTTAACCTTTTATATTAGACTTCTTGAGGGGAGGCTTTTGTTTTGTGCAGTTGATGAGGTTTACTTTTAATTTCCTTAATGGACTAATTGTCTTAATATAAAGAGATGCTTAACTCCTTTGTTCATTTTAAGTCAATGGCATTTAGCTCTGTTGAAATCATTTAAAAAAAATCATCAAATATTTGGACTCTATAGTACAATAACCAGTGGAAATAATTCTACGTTACTCACACAAATAATCAGCCAGCTTGTGCTTGAACACTTTTAAATTTTTTAATAAAAGCTTTATTGAGATATTATTCACATACCATAAAACTCACCCTTTTAAAATATACATTTCAGTGGTTTTTAGTATATCAAAAGAATTTCGCAACTATTGGCTGGGCATGATGGCTCATGCCTGTAATGCCAGCAGTTTGGGAGGCTGAGGTGGGCAGATCATCTGAGGTCAGGAGTTTGGACCAGCCTGGTCAACATGGTGAAACCCTGTATCTACTAAAAATACAAAAGTTACGTGGGTGTGGTGGCAAACCCCTGTAATCCCAGCTACTTGGGAGGCTGAGACAGGGAGAATTGCTTGATCCCAGGAGGCAGAGGTTGTAGCGAGCTGAAATGGCACCACTGCACTCCCGCCTGGGCAACAGAGCAAGACTCCATCTGAAAAAAAATAAAAAGAGTTGTGCAACTATAACCACTATCTAACTTCAGAACATTTTCAGCACCCTAAGAAGAAACCCCATACCTGTTAGCAATTATTCCCCATTTCTTTCTCTCCCACAGGCTGTGGCAACAACTAATATTTCTATCTATATTGATTTGTCTATTCTGGACATTTCATGTAAAGGGAATCGCATCATATGTGACCTTTGTGATTGGCTTCCTTCATTTGACATAATGTTTTCAAGATTCATTCATGTTGTGGCATTATCAGTACTTCATTTCTTCTTATTGCCAAATAACATACCATTGTATGAATATATCACATTTTGTTTATGTATTCATCAGTTGATGGAAATTTGGGTCATTTGCTTTTTTGAGGCCATTATGAATAATGCTGCTGTGAACATTCATGTACAAGTTTTTGTGTGGACATAACGTTGTCAAGTCTCTTGAATATATATCTAAGTGGAAAAGCTGGGTCACATGTTTGATCCCTTCTTTCAATCTGGATCTGGATATTGCAAAGACTTTATGTGAACCAGGATAAACTTTTACCACAGAGCCCCAGTGAATAAAACATTGGATTAATATCTGAATATCAGAGAGGGATAAATTTCCACTAGCTCTTAAGAAGTATAACTGATTGAGGATGTTCTGGATGACTTTGACAATTGTGTTTTCTTCCTTCAAGGTGAGATGCAATGAAGGAGAGTGAAGTGTGGGTGGGTACTTGGATTAGTAAAATTTCAAATTAATTCATTTCCTTGTATGAATAAATATTTCCTAGGCATTGTGCCAAGTTTTGATAATGGACAAAACCTACCCTCAGAAAGCTCAAAATAAAGAGCTTTTTTTTTTTTTTGGTACTTTATGATTTTGAGCGTCTATGATGAAAGAGAATGCTAAGAAATAAACAACATGCTTTTTAAAGTTTGCTGGATTTTTCCTTTTTGAGGTAGAATACAATTTATTATAATTATTGTGCTGTATTTTTTTTCTGGAAAATTTCCTTCTTTAGAAGAAGTACCTTTGTGAAGATACTAAAAATTTTAATTAGTAATACATTGTTAATATACATGAAATCACGCTCACTTGGTTTTAGTACTAATTTGAATTAAATTGAATATTTGAAGTGAAAGAGTTAATTCTTTTAACTTTCTTTAATTTTCTCCTACATAAACTGGAAAATTATGGTACACTTGGTGTAGTCTAAAACCTATTTGACATTCATAATTCGAGCTAGTAAATGCTGCTTTTAGATTTATAAATGGCAAAAAAAGTCTCACTGATTCAAAATCTGCTCTTATTTATATTAACAAACATTTTTATAGCATTTAAATGCAATATTTGAATTTTTTAAATGTGAGATTAATTTGGTGATCAGAGTCTTTAACATTTTGCTTTAGCAAGAATGAAAAAAAGTAGAAAGTATTTGGTAAACCAAATTGATATATGTTTTTTTCTGAATGATTTACTTATTATTGAGCCATAGGATAAAATATTTTCATGGCTTTTGAAACATGTCTCCATAATGATATATAAGAGATTTGTTTCAGTTTATAATTAAGAAAGCAGTGAGCAAATTATTAGTTATTAAATGGATCACTTTTAGTGCTAATATGGTAGCTATAGAATAAGTTAATGTTTGTTTGGTTAATATTTTTGGATAGCAGGGATGAATATTTTTCCACGTTTGTTTTTTACATGTAGTTTTTGGACTTTGAAGTGCTTTTTAAAATACAGAAAAATCTGTATGCATTCTGTCCTGTTTTTCTGTTGTTTATTGCCTCTGTGTGTGTGTGTGTGTGTGAGAGAGAGAGAGAGAGAGAGAGAGAGAGAGAGAAAGAGACAGGCAGACAGGCAAACACAGAAACAGAGACTAACAGGCAGACAGACTGGTTTTCCCCCAGTAATTCCAGGTGGATATTTATTCTGTTTAAATACCATTAAAGAACCAACCACTAGCACCACACTAAGTTCTTATTTGAGAGGTGGCAATACGCAAGTAGGAACCAGTTTCAATGCCTTTCTTGATGTCTCTTTCAAAGTCCCAAAATTAAATGCATTAAACATGTTTTCTGATAATGTTTCTCTCATCCTCTTCATCAGTAATATTAATCACCTCTTTTAAACAGATTAACATTTCATTTGGCAAGGAATTTTTCAAAATTACTAGATTGTGTGGTAGAATGACAGTGAACAGGACTGGAAACACGCCTTGCTTACCTTGTGATCTGATTGCATTAACTTTTCATCCTTGACTTTGCGAATTATAAATGCTTTTGGTAGTAACATTGCCCTTGGAAGAGTAGTGTGAGAATTAAATAAGTTGTGGATGTAAGTTCCTAGTGCATTGCCTGGTTTATTAGCTGGACAGATCTGGCCATTTCCAAGGAGCAATGTGAGATTCCTAGTGGGCAAGTAGGAATCTGCACATGTACTTGGCTGTAAAATTCCACGGGTGTGGAGAAGTATGTTTTCCGTACTCGTCACTAAGGTCATAGCAGAGGTACCTATACTAAAGACCGATTAACAAGAGAAAAACATACAAATGTGTCTAATAGGTTTTTAATAACACAGAGGAGCCTTTATAAGGTACTGAAGACCCAGAGAGTCAGGCAAACCTGTGTATTTCTTATGCTAGGTTTGATGAGGAGTGGACAGTCATGGAGAAATATGTTTACAGGACAAGGGGATGATCTAATGACAGTAAATAGGGAATTTAGCAAGGCATGCTTGTTCAGATTCTTCTTGGCATCTCTGTGTCTTTGGTTCCTTGCTTCTGGGTATTGGGAAGGTGTCCATGGTCTCGAGAATGAGGGTCACATGGCCTGCTTCAGGGGAAGCTCAGAAAATTCTTCCTAGGTTTTATGGGTGGAAGGGCTGGGATAAGGCCAGAGATACCTTTCCTTTTCTGCAGTTCTCACGAATGCCAGGGTGCTATATTTTAGGGTACCATGTACTAAACACCAACAGTTCTGTACATCATTAGAATTTTCTTCCAAATTACTTTTCCTTTACTCTCCTGCCCCAAGTCTGTCATGGTGTGATATAATAAAATATATATTTGGTCTTTGTTCCAGTTCCTGACACAGAGCTTCTGAAACGCTTAGAATTTCCTGAGAAGTATTTATTATTATTTATAATGAGCCCGTTTTTACCATATCTGAGTTTATGCTAGTGAGGTAACTATAGGTGGGCCCCTGGATAGTTTCAGGTAGGGGCAGGTAGCCAGCAAAACCAACTATGTGATTAGATAAAACTTGCTAATACCTACTTAATGTTTTATTTTACCTTATTACCATAATCACATACATTTTAGAAATAATAGATTCACTTTTTATGAAATTTGTTGTTGCATTCTTAAGGATTAAACCAGATAGTATTATTAGCAAAATGTTTTTATCAAAATTAGTTACTTTAAGTACTTTGATAGTTTGGCAGAGGCAGAGATTCTTTATTAACAATGTTAGCTGTAGGACAGGTCGAAAGAGGAAATAGGATAATAGAAATATATGTATTCATTTAGAGGATATGTCCTTTCTATATCTTTACTCCTCTGTGTCCCTCTTTTACATAACTACTTCTCCATCCTTACTTGCAGAGCTTTCATAGTGTACTGGAAAGACCATTAGACCAGGAATCCAAAACACCTGCATTCCACACTCTGCAAGCTTTAGTGGTTGAAGAATCAATCATGATTGTTTCTGAGCCTTGATTTCCCGATCCATGCAAAGGGAGCTGATATCTGCCTTTCCTATCTCACAGTGTCAAATTGAACATCATAATAACGAACTGGAAAGTCCTTTGCCCAAGATATTCAGAACTGTGGCAATATGAGGAATTAAAGTTAAAAAGTATAAACTACTGTCTTTAAATTCATTCAGGCTAGTGGAATTACCCCAGTTCATTTGAATAGCAATACTGGATGTCACTTGCTAAGGGGCATGTGTTTCTTTTCTCTTTTTAGTTTTGTTGACATTCTGGCACTAAGTTTTAGTTAGGGAAAATGGAAGCCAGAATTCTGTGACATTTGTTCCTGGCAGACGATTAACTGTATCTAGTTTAATTTTCTAAATTAGCTTGAAGCTACTTACACATGTATGACTCAAAAGAAATTTATAAAAGTATATTAAAAAGTGATCATACATCAAGAGGGAAAAATCACAAAGGAACATTTTAATGTACTGAAACTTTGTTTATATGTGGTCCACTTTATTAAGCACCACAAAATTAAAGGACAGAGTAGGAAAATATCTGTAACATACAAAAGAGAGAAATAGTGAATTTCCCTAATATGGCAAATACTTACCTAGATCATTGAGAAAAAAAAAAAAGATGGAAAAATGAGTAAAACAGTTGAAACCTATAAAAAATACAAAGTCAATAAACCTATGAAAATGTTCACCCTTTATTAGTAATTCAAAAATGTGAAATAAAACCAAGTTTTTTGTTTTTTAGAGACAGGATCTCTGTCACCCAGGCTGGAGTGCAGTGGGTATAATCATGGATCATGTAACCTCCTGAGCTCAAGCAATCTTCCTGCTTTAGCCTCCTGAGTAGTTGGGACTATGGGTGTGTGTCATCACACCCAGCTAATTTTTAANATGGTGGTACCAGCCTAATTAGGTGGTACAGGCTGGTACCACCATGTCTGGCTAATTGTTTTTATTCTTTGGTAGAGACAGGGTCTCACCATACTATCTAGGCTAAGAGACTATTTTTTCCCTATCATATTAGTAAAGATTAAAAAATATGCCACCAAATGTGGTGTCTATCTCTTCTATTTCTGGTGAAGTTATAGAACGATCAGTCTTTTACTGGAATAGTTTTACAATCTATAACATTTAATATAATTTATGAAACTTTGGTCAAACCATTTTACTTTAATAATTTATCCTAAGAAAATAGCTGTGTATTTAAAAATCATTATAAAGTTGTGCATTTCAACATTCTTTAAAATAGTGTAAAATTTATTTTATTAGATGGGACACAATCTAACTGTGTAGAAAGTCATTAGTCAAGAGTTTTGTGGGGTTTTGAGTTTCAAAACTGGATTTTCACAATGGCACCAATTTAAGGCAATTTGTTGATGCATGTGACAGTAATTCATTAGCTTCTGATAACATAAGATTGGTGTAGACACCAGAATATTCAACTTTTATAGGTTTACTCAGTTGTGAAATGAAATATCACTGCTGGCCACATATGCTATGGAAGATTTTATGAAATCAAATATTGGCCTGTGGTTCAGATTTTTATTTCACTGAAGCTCCCAGAAAATTGAATTTATGCCTTTGACAGGTGCAATTGCTGTTCGATTAGGACTTTCATCCTTAAAACATGGCTGTGGCAAGGGAATTCTCACTATCTTTTATATCCCCGAGGAAGTACCAGTACAGTCAGAAGTCATCTGGCTGAGATTTCTCTTCTTTCTTTTTTTCCATCCACAGGTAAAGGATCACAGATACCCACTAAACTTTGGTTCCAAAGTATTTACTAGGGTTGATTGAGAGTTTTTGTTTTGTTTTGTTTCGCTTTGTTTCATTCCCCACCCACCCCAATCCCGTATTTGCCAAACAATCACCTACATCTCCTCTAGAGTTCCTATCCATTTCTTGGCATTGGAGCTGAGTGTTTTTTGTGTTCAATCCTTTTTAATGTTTTGGTTCTGGAGTGACAATTCGATTTCATTTCCCCACCCCTTGGCAACCTTTCTTAGCAAGCCTCTGTGCTCTTTATATTTTTTTGTTTCTTATGGATTGGAAGAGGAAGGAAGAGAAGGCAGGAATATCAAAGCACCTTTATATAGTTGGAAAATCCTCCTAGCCAGGCCTAGTGGCTTATTCCTGTAATCCCAGCTACAGGGGCAGGCAGGAGGATCACTTGAGGCCCAGAGTTCAAGATCAATCTGGACAATATAACGAGACCTTTTCTTCACCAAAAAA
>NW_016107340.1:5310743-5324862 GCF_001604975.1 Cebus imitator | reverse complement strand
TTTTTTGAGATGGAGTCTCACTCTGTCACCCAAGCTGGAGCGCAATGGCACTATCTCGGCTCACTGAGATCTCTGCCTCCCAGATTCAAGCAATTCTCCTGCCTCAACCTCCCAAGAAGCTGGGATTACAAGCACCTGCTGCCATACCTGGCTGATTTTTGTATTTTTAGTAGAGACAGAGTTTCATCATGACCTCAAGTTATCCACTTGCCTTGGCCTCCCAAAGTGCTGGGAATACAGGTGTGAGCCACCACACCTGGCTGATTTTTCTTCATTATTCATAATTAAAGCAGTTGAGAGATTATCAGAGTAATTATATCTTATAATATTTTTGCTGCATTGAATATATTTTCCAAATAATGTTTTCTGTGAAATAGTCCATTCAAATGCTGTGAAATGTGTGGTTTCCTTTTAGGATGAATTAGAGGTAGCTAGTCTGAGGAGATAAATAGTTATTGTGGTTGTCTTACTTAGTTGAAAATGAAATGACCATTCATTTAGAGGTGTTTCTTCATTTACTCTTGAAATTACACCAAAATACAGTAAAGATAATCTCCCCATGTAAAACCACATATACAAACAGAACAGGAGAGGAGCAACAAAATTTTAAAACATGTCTGATTTAAAGGAGACCCCAGAGCACTGAAATTCAGTCTCATAGCGTGAGAAGCCACAAAGCAACTCCATTGGCCCTGGGGAAGCCACCCATAAGCTCAGGAATTGATGGTAGTTACATGTTATTCCTGAAAAGAGGAGAGGAGGGGTTGAAAACAAGCATTGGTTGAAAGTCTGTTTAAGATATGGTTAGGGCTTCAGATCTTCTCCCCCAAACCTTGTAGCAGGGCAATTGTCCCTTCTGTACCCTGGCATAAAACTGTATGGAAGAAGTAAGCAGGGCTGGGCGTGGTGGCTCACGCCCATAATCCCAGCACTTTGGGAGGCTGAGGCAGGCAGATCATCTGAGGCCAGGAATTTGAGAGCAGCCTGGCCAACAGGGTGAAACCCTGTGTCTACTAAAAATATAAAAAAATTAGCCAGGCGTAGTGGCACACACCTGTAGTCCCAGCTACTTGGGAGGCTGAGGCAAGAGAATTGCTTGAATCTAAGAGGTGGAGGTTGCATATGGCCGAGATTGTGCCACTATACTCCAGGCTGGGCAACAGAGCGAGACTCTATCTAAAACATAAAGTGGTAAGGGGGATGGACCAGAGGATCTGCCTAAGTGATGCCACACATGTCTGAGTGTGGGTACTATATGGAAAATATGGAGATTGTGAAGATGGCTATAATAACTCCCATATTCCTGTATATATGTGTCTTTGCAATGCAACTTTGCCTCTCCTTCCATCAAGAAGTGAATTCTATTTTCTTGCTTCTTCAATTGGTGCCAGTTTAATGACTCGCTTTGAGTAATAAATTGTGGTAGAGCTGATGTACAAGTTCTGGAGCCTAGGTCTCAGGGAGTCTTGAAGATTTCATCTTCACCCTGTTGGAACTGTGGGTCTATCATGTGAGGAAACCACGTGAGTTTCCCTGGGGATGAGAGATTACATATGTGGAACTTGAAAGACCATTAAAGTCATTGGGAAAAATCTGTGATAGGTACATTAAAAATTAACCAAATAAGTAGGAATGGTAGCAAGTAGTCCTAAAACATATTCTATGAAAAAGGAAACACAATCTCAGTGTACAGTAGACTCAGCATTGTTCAACATTTGCATACTTGGAATAATTTAAAGATATTTCATAAAAATTGGATGATATAATTATACTGAGAGGACAGGGAGAGAGAAAAAGCTTTGCTGACCCAGAAGATCTTATTATTGTGTTAAACATCTAACATAATATCTGACACAATAAGAAGTCAATAGATAATTTTTAAAGTGTACAATATAGCATTATAAACACGATAATTAAGAATATAAAGATGGCTAGGTGGGGTGGCTCACACCTATAATCCCAGCACTTTGGGAGGCTGAGGTGGGTGGATCATCTAAGGTCAGGAGTTCGAGACCAGCCTGGCCAACATGGTGAAACCCTACTCTACTAAAAACATGAAAAGTTAGCTGGGTGTGGTGGTGCATGCCTGTAATTCTAGCTATTTGGGAGGCTGAGGCAGGAGAATTGCTTGAACCTGGGAAGTTGAGGTTGCAGCGAGATCGTGCCACTGCACTCTAGCCTGGGTGACAGAGTAAAACTCTGTCTCAAAAAAAAAAAAAGAATATAAATACCTGTTTCAACTTTGGGGAGTGATTCTGGGTATAGGTGGAGGACTTCTGGTTTTAGTTTTAAAGCATCTTAGCTGCGACTTATTTATTTATATAACTTTGATAAAAATAAGAGTTTAACAATATTAGAATTTTTGCAAATGATATACTGATTTTGCATTTGGTGTTTTTGAGAATCATAGCCATAAGAAATATAATTGTTTACCTCTTCAGCTTTGTCTTGAAATTTTCACTCACAGGGAAAGTTTTGCCAAAAAACTTACAGAAAGTTTAGAGATAAATAGATAGTGTCAGAATATGGACATTTTATAGATCTATGACTGGTTTCTACAACTAATTCATCTAAAATTAATTGAATTTAATATGAGGACCAGTGAGTCTTTTATGGATGAGAATAAAGAATTACAGTAAAGGAAAAGAGAATGGAGTCTAATCTTGAATAATAAAAGAAGTTAAATTGTAATCACTGATTTGAAATAAAGAAATGATTTAGGAGTTTCAGTTACATTGAAATTAAAAAACCAATCAGTTTTAAAAGGAAGCATTTTAATTTTTCAGTAGAAATAAAGAAAAATGCCCAGAGAATAGTTATAAAAGAAAGTGCTTTGGACTTGAAGTCAAGAATGTCCAAATTTGAACTTTGGTTCTGCCTCTTACAGTTTTGTGACTTTGGTGGTGATGTTCAAATAACCTCTCTCAACATTAAGTTTTCTATCTTAAGACAGGGATAAAAACACTAAATTTACGAGACTATTATAAGAACTATTTAAGATTATGTGTGTAAAAGCTCTTTACTGCACATTGACAGCATTACATAAATGTAGAGTCATTACTAAAATAAATCAAATTTTATCTTAAGTTCTTCTTTTAGCACCAGTTGCCTTGTATAGAAAGAACAATATTTAGTATTGGAAACAGCAAGTGACTCAGATGTTCAATGACAAACTTTCAAATGAACTCCATAGAAAACAGAGTTAGAGTAGGGAGAAATTTCTGTTTTACTGTATCAACTCTGTCAAATAGGAAGCAAAACAGGGTGAAAAAGGACAGGAAAGAACATTAACCTATGTTGAACCTTCAGTCATACAATAAGCTTATAATTATAACTTAAATAATGTATAAAAATTCAATTATGTAACATGCAGGATTTTGCTGTTGGGAGATTAATTAAATGAGATCGAGGGTGGGGAAGGTTGGGAGTTGATTGACTCTTACATTTCAATACTCATTATTATGGGGTTTTAATATATTTCACAAAGAGTCAATCCTTAATACCTCAATTTTCGTAGAAAGTAGATTATTTTTTCCATTAATTCTTCTACAGTGCTCAGAAATTTATGAACTTCACAGAATGCTTACTAATGTTTTTGCTAATTCAATGAATCTTTTCAAATATTTTTTTTTTATTATAAAAGTCTACATTGTATCTTGAATTAGTAACATATCTCTGCTTACCTGCAGTTAGCTCCATCATCTCAGTGAGGCAGTTGTTTTGTTTCTTTATTTTGTGTGTGTGTGTGTGTGTGTGTGTGTGTGTGTGTGTGTGTTTAGATTACATGGGCTTTTGGTAGCCTACCTGAGTCCAGTTTAAGCCCTCTACATTTCTGAACAAATGACATTATAAACAAAATAACTGCAAAGTGAACTCAGTCTTCACATGACATGTAAACTTATAATCAATTTGGTTCTTTTTATTTTGTGAAAAATTATTTATGTTTTAGCCTGCATGTGCCAAATTTCTCTAGCTCACAGCAGACAAATTAATGAGCTGCTCAAAGCCTGCCTGGGTCAGTAGAGTTCCTTGGAGGTATTGCAGTTTCATTTATTTATAGTATTTTCAGGTAGTTTCTGGTAATATGGGCCCCTGAATAGAATAAGGATTGTAAAATTTACTCAAAGGCTGCATCACCGACTATAGTACTTTGAAAAGAAAGAGGGCATTGTGTGTTCTTTTGAACTGACAAAAAACAGCCATATAGCAGCAGTTTCCCCTCAGTTTAAATAGACTGTTTAGAAAAACTAGATTTTATTAAACCATCAGCATTGAACCTAAACAATAATGGAATCTTTGAGAAAATATAATTAAAATACGAAATACTAGCTCACAAAATCAGCATGCTTTATCATTATTCATTTATATTTTTAAATGTCAGTGTTAGATTGTGGGACTAAATGGATTTTTGGTCAAAATATCACATTTTTAATGTTGCTGTTTAATTAAAGAAATTATTTCTGAAGAGTTTACTTTTCCCAGTGACACTCAGTATATATTGTTCATGTAGCAAATCTGAGACTGATTCAATAATATTATTAATAGCATATACTGCCTTTTTGGTGCCACACAATGTTTTTGCCAATATTAATTCATTTAACCCTTATCACTTCCCTATTAGGTAGCCACAGAAAAGGAAAGCGACCTATGCAAAGTCCCACTATTAATAATACAGCCTACCTGATTTGAACACAAGGAGTCTAGCTCTAGAGTTCTCTGTTATACTAGCTACCTCACCTAGCTTTTCATTTTCCTCCTTTGTGTTCCTGAATTAACAATTACCACAGCAGACTGCTCTGCTCAGTGGATGGTTCTATGAATACACACACACACACACACACACACATACACACAAACACACACACACACACACACATACTTAGAAATATTCTGTTTTGGTAGGGAATTATTCTTTTTCTGCATATATTTATAATCTGCAAACTTTAGTGTTTGTGTAGGAAACGTTAATTTTGCAGATAACTGCTAGCTTATAGTGATTGTATTTTTGGCAATGGATTCACATTGATAACTGATTTTATTTTATTGCTTCACAGAGAACATTTGTCTAATCATATAGTTGAAGGGCTATTTTCACTGATTCAATCTAAAAGATGCATAGAAAGATTGAGATCATGGTCATTCTCCAATGATAAAGGAACTGTGACACTTAGTAACCCCAAACACTGCCATTTAGGTGCTTTGCACTCTGTGAAGAATGCAAAATCAGTAAATGTCTTTTTACTGTGGAGGAACATAGTTCATGAAATTTCAGGTACTCTACTAGTATTCTGTTTTTCTTAGATGAATAATGTGACAACGGACTATTGTCTTGACATCATAAAGAAGTTCGAAGTTTCAGAAGAAAATAAGTTGAAAAATGTTCTTGGCATAGAAGGTAAAATAACCAATATTCTTAATTTCTCATTTCTTGATTCAGTCTGTTAAGTTAAATTCCAATAAAATTTTTAGGAAAAGAAATCAGGAGATATCCATGGAATTATATTAATAAATAATTCAAATGAAACCTACCACACTAAATAAAATCCTGTCTATATATTTTCCTACAAAGCAAAGGCCACAATGTTGCTATTTCTCTTACTTTCGCAATGCCCATGAGCATTTTCCACTTCAAGCAAGTCTACCTGATACTGCTATGTGTGATGGATGCCATGACATATTTGGGCTTTTCTCAACTGGCTAATTTTTGGAAATTGCCTCAGCCTGATAATTTCATGAAGGGAAATTCAGTCCTAAAATAAGTCCTCTCAGAAACTAGTGACTTGCCATGTTTCTTTTTAGCTTTTTCTTTCTTTTCTTTCCTTTTTTTTTTTTTGAGATGGAATCTCAATCTGTTGCCCAGGCTGAAGTGCAGTGGCACCATCTTGGCTCACCACAACTTCTGCCTCCCAGATTCAAGCAATGCTCCTGCCTCAGCATCCCAAGCAGCTGGGATTACAGGGATGTGCTACCACACCCAGCTAATTTTATATTTTTACATGTTGGTCAGGCTGGTCTTGAACTCCCGATCTCGGGTGATCTGCCCATCTCAGCCTCCCAAAGTGATGGGATTACAGACGTAAGCCACTGTGCCTGGCTGCCATCTTTCTTTTAAAATGATAGCAACTGACTGTTTTTCCTAATTGGTAGCTTTGGAGAGGCTGTTGGAACCACAAATCTCATTAATTCAATGACTTCATTTAATAGCTGAGGAAAGTAAGGCTCAAATAAGTTAAATAATTTGCTCACAGTTATATACTCAGAATCTAGCTCCTGGAATGTTAGACATAAATAATATAGTAGAAATATAGCTACATGTCTATATATGTACTTAAAATATGCAGATAAATGCTATGCAGCCTGCCACCAAAGAGGAGAATCTTTCAGGCAGAGCAGATGATCTTTAATGAAAGATCAGCTGCCTACAAGAGCATAAAAAGTCATGGTTTATCTCACCAATTTTGACTGTTGGCCCCCTCATTTCTCCTGCTCCCAGATCAGTATGGACAAGGTGGTTTTAATACCATCTATTTACTTCCTGGGGTGGTAGGTAATTAAAATGAAGAGGAATAATTTAAAATCTTAGATAATTAGCAGGGTATGGTGACTCACACCTGTAAACCCAGCACTTTGGGAGGTAGAGGGAGGGGGATCACCTGAGGCCAGGAGTTTGCGACCAGCCTGGCCAACATGGTGAAACCCTGTCTCTACTAAAAATACAAAAATTAGCTGGGCATGGTGGTACACACCTGTAATCCCGGCTACTCAGGAAACAGAGGCACAAGAGCCGCTTGAGCACAGCGGGTGGAGGTTATAGTGAGCCAAGATCATGCCACTGCACTCCAGCCTGGGCAACAAAGTGAGACTCTGTCTCAAAAAATAAAATCAAATCTTATATCATTAAAAACCGTTTTAAAAGAAACCACAGATGATAAACTAACTTGGGCCTTTTCTGTGCTAGGAAATGAATCTTCTCCTTGGTAGGGCTCCAAAAAATGGAATTAAACATGGTTTCCTAAGTTATGGACATAAAAGTTGTCATGAAGAAATTAAGTCTCAGAGGAGATTTCCAAATATATTTCGAAGACTCGAAATAATTTACCCTAATAATTATTCTATTTAGGTACTTGTGAGTCATTAATGTATTTATTTGTTATATTAATGAAAACCTCTTTTACCCAGCCATTATATTTTGAAATATTGTAAAAAAAACTGATAGGGTTTTCTAAAAAATCTTTAAGAACTATTTCAAAGTTATAAAATGTGCCAGCCATTAGCAGCATTTTTTCCAAACCAGTTTGATTATCAAATAATTACACCCTGAATTTAGGCAGTGTTTAACTTTTGAGGTACTACCTTAACTATGGTACTGACTTGATTGTTTTTTAGATGAACTTAATAACCTGTCAATTGCTGATTGATCAGGGTATCTCTTGGTATAACATGGCTTTAGCATGGCATCAGTCACCCTGCATAAGCATAGCTTGAGTTCAGTCATCACTAAATGGCTTGGCCCCTCTTCCACCCAGTCAAAATTCTTAAAAAGTCAATTTATATATATTTTTAGGTTATATTTAAAAAGCTATTCCTAAAAGTCATATTTCATTTTTTGATGTTGTCTACTTGACTGTATGAGGCTATTCTTGTGTTGCTATAAAGAAATGGCTGGGTGCAGTGGCTCATGCCTGTAAACCCAACACTTTGGGAGGCCGAGGCAGGTGAATCACCTGAGGTCAGGAGTTTGAGATCAGCCTGGCCAACATGGTGAAACCCCATCTCTACTAAAAGTACACAAAAAAATTAGCTGGACAGAGTGGCACGCACCTGTAGTCCCAGCTACTCAAGAGGCTGAGGCTGGAGAATTGAGTGACCCTGGGAGGCAGAGGTTGCTGTGAGCTGAGATTGCACCACTGCACTCCAGCCTAGGTGACAGAACTCAAAAAAAGAAAAAGAAAAAAAAAATACCTGAGGTTAGGTAATTTATAAAGAAAAGAGTTTTAATTGTCTCACATTCTTCAGGCTGTACTGGGAGCATGGTGCCAGCATCTGCTTGGCTTCTGGGGAGGCTGGAGGGAGCTTTTACTCATGGTAGAAGGTGAAGTGGCAGAAAACACATCACATGGCTTGAGCTGGAGCAAGAGAGAGGGTGGAACGGAGGGGGCCATACACTTTTAAACAAACAGATCTCAGGAGAACTCATACACTGTCGCAAAGACAGCACCAAGCCATGAAGGATCCACCCTCATGATCCATATACCTCCTACCAGGGCCCACCTCTAACATTGGGGATTATATTTCCACATGAGATTTGGTGGAACAAATATCCAAACTATACGACTGACCTCAAGCAAACCTCTCATTGCTCCAGTTTTCCCCATAACGGCTGTCCTGAGGGTAAATAAGTTAATCATTATGAACATTTTTTTGACCCCTTTTGTCCCTCTTAAAGCCATTAAGTATATATGCTTTGCAGGCTGTAGTAAGTTACTCTTTCTTCCACAGGCTTCACGAACTTCATGCGTAGTCCTGCTTGTGACATATTTAACCCGTTGCATCACGAAGTGTACCAAGACATGGATCAGCCCCTCTGCAACTACTACATTGCTTCCTCTCACAATACATACCTGACTGGGGACCAGCTCCTTTCTCAGTCCAAAGTGGATATGTATGCACGGGTGCTGCAAGAGGGCTGTCGCTGCGTGGAAGGTATGTGCAGTTTTTCTGAGCCCTGGTGTGTATTGGTGACACTTTAATCATTCTGTTGAGTTCAGTGTAAATAATGGGGACCTAAAACATGCTCTCACACTTACTAGTACTATTTTTCTGCCCATTGTAAAGGCAATCTTAACTCATAATTCTCTCTGGCTCCTTATTGTTCAATTGGGAGGGAGAGATATGTATTAGCAGTTGTGAAGCATCCCTTTAGTTGCTGAGAAATTATGATGAAAATTAAAGTCTTCCTAGAAAAATATTTTTAATTATACAATTGCAAAAATAGTTTAGTATCTTTGTTTTTAAGATACTTCATGGTCTATCAATTAGTCAATATTTATTAAATTTCTAGTGGGTTCCAGGTGGTGAGTATACAGAAGTAAGTAAAATAAGAATTCTGTCTTCAGGGAGTTCACGGTCTAATAGAAGGGATGAACATTTTTTAAAAATAGTATAACCCAGGCATGCTGTCGTACACCTCTAGTCTTAGCTACCTGGGAGGCTGAGATGGGAGGATTGCTTGGGACCAGGAGTTCAAGGCTGCAGTGTGCTGTGATTGTGCCTGTGAATAGCTATTGCATTCCAGTCTGGGCAACATAGTGAGACCCCACCTCTAAGAGATAGAGATAAAAAGAGATAAATAGATAGATTAAACAATGTGAAAATTCCACCAGTTGATCGATATACAATGATATAGAAGTGGTGGTATAGAGAATGAAGTGTGAGATAAAATGTGATGAGAAATCAGTTAGACTAGGAAGGGAGCTGGGAGTCAGCTATGAAGGGTTTTAAGTGCTGTAGAGAGGAATTTCAATTTTAGTTTTTGGTAATGAGGGGCCAGTGAAGGGTTTTAATATCTATAGTGATATGATCAGACTTACAGTTTAGAAAGATTACTTGGGCAACAGTGTGAGAGGATAATTTTAAAAGTTTTTTTTTTTTTTGATCATGTGTGTTTGTGGAGGGAGAAGGGAGGTGAAACTGGAGACAGGAAGGTGGTGGGAAGGCTATCACAGTGAATCCAAGGGAGGATTACAAAATCTTGGACTAAGTGAGAAAGAGATGATTATAAGGATGCAGTGTTAAAGAAGTAAACTTAGTGGAACCTGGTGAGAGAAAAGAATGAAAGGAATGAAGGGGACAGCTAGAAGGTTGATGGTGCCACCCCATGCTGTAGGGAATCTAAGAGGAAGAGCCTAAATAAGTCCAGTTTTCCATCTGCTGAATTTAGGGTGATTTTGTAACATGTACGTGGACATCTTTATCAGTCATTTGGATAACAATGTCTGAACTTAATGGAAGAATCTGGGCAAGATAAGGATTCCAAAATGCTGAACTTGGTATGTGGTAGTTAAAATCACAAAAGTGTACAAGATCACTTACAGAGAGAAGGGAAAAAGAGAGAGACCTGAGGACTTCAACAATCCAATGATTAGGAGTAGGAAGCGCGAAGGGAGCCAGCAAGGACAGTGCAGAGAACAGGGGCACTTGGATCTAAAGGATGAAAGAGAAAGGAATGTTCAGAAATGCCACAGCCAACAGAAAAGTAAAATAAAACTAAGTATCCAATTTAGTTGCATTTGTCAGCCGGGAATTGTTGGTGGCCTTTGCTATGTTGGTTGGTGGAATGTTGGTGGGCAGTTGATTACCTGCTGTGGGTTGGTGACTGGGCATTTTTCTGCATCCAAATGCTTGATCTACATGCTGTGGGGACAGTTTTTAGACTTGGAAGTGGAGGAAATAATATAGATTTGTTTTCAGGTGGGATAAAAAGGACAAGAGATTTTTGAAAGGGTGCATGCCTGTTTTCTCAGAGAAGTAGGAGAGAGCATCATCCACTCAATATAAAGTGAGTGGAGGTTGGCCACGGGGCTTAAGATCAGCGAATTGTTAAAGAAGTCATCAGAGAATGGGAAAGGCATTGACAAGGTTAGTCAGGGAAGGCTAAGCTAATTTCAAAAACAGTCTTTACTGATTCAAAATCCGGATGTTTAGACTCCCTCTGATCCCATCTCCAACAGCACTCATCTGCTTAGATAGAGAAGGAGTGAAGACAGATTATAGAATTGATCCAAGGCTCGGGATTTCTAGGTATCTTTAAGGTGTTGATGAGAGCTCTTGTAAGTAACTGACAGGAGCTCCATGGTTTTAGGAAAGGAAGTGAAATGGATAAGGGGCCATAAAATAGGATTAATATACTAGAAGACTCAAATAAATAGAAAAATGTGGAAAGTTGTCATCACACATAACAAAAATGAGAACAGAGAACTGTCATTGCAATGGGATTTAGTTACAGTTGATGACAATATCCAGATTATGTCATGGGTGAGCATTATGGAAACAGAGTAAAGCAAGGAGGTCAGTGCTCAGGGATTAAATAGATTGCTACATGGGTTTTTAACTTAGAAAAGATGCAAACAGGAACAGATTGGAGATTAAAAACTCTAAACCAGATGCTTAAGTATAAAACAATGTGGCCAGGTGGAGTGGCTCATGCCTGTAATCCCAGCACTTTGGGAGGCTGAGGCAGGCGGATCATTTAAGGTCAGGAGTTTTAGACCAGCCTGGCCAACGTGGTGTAACCCCATCTCTACTAAAACTCCAAAAATTAGCTGGGCCTGGTGGCGTGCATCTGTAATCCCAGCTACTTGGGAGGCTGAGGCGGGAGAATCACTTGAACCCAGGAGGCAGAGGTTGCAGTGAGCCGCGATCACACCACTGTACTCTCCAGCCTGGGTGACAGAGTGAGACTCCATCTTAACAACAACAAAAAAGATACTATAGAAAAGGTGATTGGAAGACACCAGAAAGGTATAGCTGGATGGAATAAGCTTCAAAGCAGAAGAGATTTTTTAATGAGTGTAGAACAATCACTTAAAAGTAGCATTAAAGGTCTAGCTAATGCCTTCTGGTTTATATATAAATCTTCTATGATTTATATAAAAGAGCATCCTTGGAGAAAGGAAATATTGTCTTCCAAGGTAAGCTGGTGCTTAACCAAGGTAAGGAGGTTGAGGGAGAATTCTAAAAAGAGTCTGAAGATAAAAGGGAGTTTGTTTATGGTTGAATGGAGATGCCATGAAGCACAGCGAATTGTCTTTTGGTGGGGAATATGCTGGGAGTCAGCAGTGGGATGACTGGTTGTCCTAGGCATGGTGGGAAGTGTAGGGCAATGAATAAAGCAGTAGGACAATGAGATAAGACGGCTTAACTGGAAGAGCCTTTCTTTGTCAGATAGTTTCTAGCTTGAATTTTCTGCTCCAAAAGTGACAGTAATGTTATTAAGATAAATCAACATGCTTAAAAAATAGACAGGTATTAAAAACTACCTGCATGCAGAAACATTAGGATGACTACAAAATGAATTGTCTGGAAATTTATGTCTTTCAACAGTAGTTTTGCAATAGTTGCAGAGAGTACATACGAGCAATAGTGATTAACAATGGAGTAGCTTAAATAACTGAATAATGAAGATGCTATAAAATATTAACAGGAAGAAAATCCTTTCAAGCAATAAGAGGTCTTGAGGTGACATTCTCTCTCAGCCATTATTCAGCCCTTTGTTTGCTCAGCACTCAACAAGTTTTACATGTCTGACATGCATAGAGATGCCCTGGGCATACAGCCTCATTGGATTCACACTGACAGTTGCCTATCACTGTAAATGGTGGCATTTTCTTGAAGGTCAAGTATGGAAGATGATGTTTAGTGACTCCATGAAGTAATAGTCAACTCTAGACTATTTTACAACTTTGTTACTTCTGTCTCTTCTGCTCTATTTCTTTTGCTTTTCAGTTCCTTCAGATACCCAGGATTCTCTTTTTGGTTAATCTGTCCAAAATCAGTATCCTACCCAAGCCTAACGATGTTTCTGTCATTAATTCCTTATACTGACTCAAAACTTCTAATCCTGCAGCTTTGTTTGGGATATTAAGGAGGAAAGTTATCTGATTAACTTAATGTATGATAAAGTACACATTATTTTTAGTTGTATCTTTTCCAGTAGTCTTTTAATTCTAAAATGGGAGCTTTTGGAAATTGTGTGCAGTAGATGACATTGAACAAGAGCCTTCTCTTGTACCTTCTTACTTCCTGTTTTCCAGTCACAGCTGTAATACAAAGAAGCTACTTGACTCTGTATATCCAAAAGGTTACCTTCTCCAGATACTTGACAAACTGAGACTATGGTGTAATTTTAAAGGATATGCAATTTTTTATGTGCTCCCAAATACCCTCCCCACCAGGTTGCATCAGTAAGTTATTTCCCTAGTATTTGGCTTAAAGTTATTATTATTAGAATAATCTAGAACTGGACAGTGAAAGTTGAACTACTATTTCTGGAATGTTTTTCTTAAGGAGAATAATTATATTTATCTCAGAGACTTGGTCAGTTTTGCATTTGACCTATTTCTTTTTATTTGTTTGTTCATTTTGTTTTTGTGTGTTTGACCTATTTCTTATTGGAAATTGTGGTTGTCACCTTGGATTTGAATGTATTGTAGGAAGGAAAAGAGGAACTACTATGATTTTAGCACCTTTAATGGGGCAGGTCCTGGCTAAGTGTTTTCCATGCCTTCTCATTTAATTCTTCTAACACCACCAAGAAAGATGGTATAATCTCCTCTTAAGAGATTCAACTCAGTGTTAAATAAATGGCCTAAGTTCCCCTAGTTAGGAAACGTGGAAGCTAAGATTTGAATCCAGGTTGGTCTGACTCTCCAGCTGCACTGTTCTCCAGAATGTCTGTGTATTTTTGGAGGAGCAAGCATTGAATGACATGACTAGCTGAAGAATTGAATGAGGCTGTCAGGTCACATAAGGAGGGCTAGAGAAGGTGAGGAGCACCACATAAAGGGGAGGTTGGCATTAAAAAGAGGAATTTGTTTTGTTGGTGATTAGGCCTACCGCCTAAATATTTAGATGTTCCTGAGGGCGTAGCATTTGGTAACATGATCTCTGTGGTCCTCCTAATAATTTTGCTGTCAGCCCTGTAATTTGAAGACCTTAGTTCACATTTGAAGTATGGTAGTCTCCTCTCATCTGTGGTTTAACTTTCCATGGTTTCAGTTACCCATTGTCAGCTACAACCTGAAAATATTAAATAGAAATTCCAGAGAGAAATGGCCAGGTGCGGTGGCTCATGCCTGTAATCCCAGCACTTTGGGAGGCTGAGGCGGGTGGATCATGAAGTCAAGAGATCAAGACCATCCTGCCAACATGGTGAAACCCCGTCTCTACTAAAAGCACAAAATTAGCTGGGCGTGGTGGTGTGTACCTGTAGTCCCAGCCACTTGGGATGCTGAGGCAGGAGAATTGCATGAACCTGGGAGGCGAAGGTTGCAGTGAGCCGAGTTGCACCACTGTACTCCAGCCTGGCAACAGAGTGAGACTCCGTCTCAAATTAAAAAAA
>NW_016107340.1:5262840-5310563 GCF_001604975.1 Cebus imitator | reverse complement strand
GAGAGAGAGAGAGAGAGAGAGAGAGAGAGAGAAACATATTCACATAAACTTTTATTGCAGGATAATTATTCTATTTTACTATTAGTTATTGTTAATCTCTTACAGGACATAATCTATAGCTAAACTTTATTATAGGTATGTATATATAGGAAAAAACAATAGTATTTATAAGATTCAGTTCTCTGCAGTTTCAGGCATCTACTGGGAGCCTTAGAATTTATCTTCTGAGGATAAAGGGGTACTCCTGTATAAAATGTATGGCATTTTATCTGCCATGTGGCCAGATGAAGGTAATTTTCTTAAACAGCTGCAGTTAGAATTTAAAGAACCTAATTTATAGAACGTAGCTGGTCAAGGATTGAAATTTCAGGTCCCACAGTTGTTTTTCTGAAACAGCTTTTGCCAAGTATAGCCCTTGAGAGGTGGAGAAGAATGATTCCGTACAGTGTTTTCATGCTGTTGTGACCTGGAGACTCTCTCTCCTTTCAGGCTTCTATTTCGGTGATGTTATGTTTTCCGTCCCCGTTAGTTCAGCTGCAGTAATGTCCTCAGTCAGGATATGTACATAGTGTCTTGAGGAAGAGCAATAAGTCGTTTTGGTGAGGTGGGCTTGTCAGCAAATCAAATTGATAACATTTTTACATGGCCTTTTATGCACTTGATTTTCAGCCTGAGTTGCTTAATAAATATGGATGTTCTGTCCAGGGGATTTTCATTCTCATTATGGGACTGATGTTGCATTGCTGTTGTAATCGGTTTATAACTTCTCCAGTTATCTCTGGGAGTGCTATCAGGGTGGAACGTCTTTAAGCTCCATTATGAAAAGCTGTCATGTTAGCTACTTGGCCTTCAGAATGGCCAAGTCTTTGTCAGAGTTGCTTTGCTTTTGGGGGTCTATAATGTGTAACCTGATTGAAAAATGGACCCTGGCTCTTTTATGCGCAGGGGAATTGGATAGAGGATTTCTACCTTATAATTCCCATTTACAGCATTAGCTCTTACAGGAAACTTCACTGCCATTTGAACCTGGCCACGAATGCCACATATTAAGATGCCAGTATCATTTTGGAATGTTGTTATCTTCATCTCACAGACAAGTGATGGAATTAGATATGAAAAGTGAACATTAGGAGAACCTCCCATCCTCAAGTATGCATGTTCTGCTTATGTTGTAAATACTAACCAAAGAGTGCCTTCTTTCATGACTGGTGTAGTTTTAAAAGCTATTTTTGATGTGGACACGATAAGCAAATCAGGTAAGGTATTGCTTTGTCTTCTTTGCATTCTTTAGGCAAGGATTTGCTTTGTCTTCTTTGCATTTTTTTGGAAAAGCTGTTCAGGAGAATCCTGTTATGTCCTTTCTTCTCCAAGATGAAACCACAAAACAGGGTAAAAATTGTTAAAATTATATATTATTTGAAAACATCTGTTTTTTTCCCCCATGATTATTTCAGGAGACAAATTAAAGACTGTCAAGTGCATGGAAAAATACAGATGATGCTTCTGTTGTGAGATGTTGTTGACACATTTGACCTCATTTGCAAGGCCAAAGGAACAGTAGACACTGTCAGATAGTATCTCAAAACCTTTGGTTTTCTCAACAGCATCTTATCCTTAAACATTGTTTCTAGCATTCCTGTGGTATCAACCGTGAATGTTTTTTCTTCTTTTATTTTTTTCTTATAGGGATATTTGAGCAGCCAATGTTTAGTAGATTAATATAGATAGTTGTATTAGTCGGGGTTCTACAGAGAAACAGAACCAATAAGATATGTAGAGAAAGCAAGAGATTGAGATTCGTTAGTTGATTTTTAAGTAATTAGCTCTCATGCCTGTGGATGTTGGCAAGTCTGAAATCTGTAGAGCTGGGAGCAGGCTGGAAACTTAGGTTAGACTTGATGTTGTAGTTTGTATAGGGATTCCAAAGGGCAGCAGGCTGGAATTCAGGCAGTGTTTCTGTGTTGCAGTGTTGAGAGTTTATCTTTGAAGGGAAACCTCAGTCTTTTCTCTTAAGGCCCTAACCTGGCTGGGTGAGGCCCACTCACATTGTGGAGCATAATCTGCTTTACCCAAAGCCTGCTGATTTAAATGTTAATCATATTTTTAAAAATTTTCACAGAACATATAGACTGGTGTTTGACCAAATCACTGAGCATCATAGCTAGGCCTCACTGACATCAAAAATTAACCATTGCAATCACATTATGATTATGGTGAACATTATAAACATTTGAGAAGAAAACAGAGATACCATCTCCTGGGGTAATAAACAAAGCTCACTTATAAGGAAGGTGCTACTAAAATAGAGAACAGATGTGTTTCGGAACTGTGTGGTCCTAATTTTGTTTTTTGAGACAGAGTTTTGCTCTTGTTGCCCAGGATGGAGTGCAGTGGCATGAGCTTGACTCACTGCAACCTCTGTCTCCTGGGTTCAAGCAATTCTCCTGCATCAGTCTCCCAAGTAGCTGGGATTGCAGATACCCACCACCACGCCCAGCTAATTTTTTGTATTTTTAGTAGAGATAGGGTTTCACCATGTTGGCCAGGCTGGTCTCGAACTCTACAGGCAGACTTTCTTTTTTTTTTGAGACAGAGTATTGTTCTGTCACCAGGTGCCAGGCTGGAGTGCAGTGGCGCAATCTCGGTTCACTGCAATCTCTGCCTCCTGGGTTCAAGCAATTCTCCTGCCTCAGCCTCCCAAGTAGCTGGGACTGCAGGTGCACGCCACCACACCCAGCTAATTTTTGCATTTTTTAAAGTAGAGACAGGGTTTCACCATGTTGGCCAGGATGGTCTCGATCTCTTGACCTCGTGATCTGCCCGCCTTGGCTTTCCAAAGTGCTGGAATTACAGGCATGAGCCACCATGCCCGGCTTACAGGCAGACTTTCAATCAGCATTGTATTATCCAAATTCAGCCTGCAGAAATGTTTATGTTTGACCCATATTGTGGTTTTAAAAATGGATTAATTGCCAGTATTTAAAAATTGGGAAAATTCACAGCAATAAAATCTAGACATTTTACTTTCCTCAGAAGATCTGGCAACCAAGTTTCTCATTCCAACTTAGTAATGACTGGCAGCAAGTAGCAGTTATCTCATTCAGGCACACATTTCCCAGTGAGCTGCTGCACTTACTTGTTAACTGCTAGTTTCTTGGTGGTATTTGAGATGATGACCTCCTGCTGTAAGGAAGAGTGAGATCCTGTGGGCTAGTGAGTTTCTGTGAGGGATTCTAGTTTTGCTTTGATTAGGATTTAGATAAGCAAAATGAGAAGGGGATATGTCAGTTGACTTTGAAAGAAAGAAGCAAAGAGGTATGGAGGTGGGAATGTATGTGAGAAAATTTGCCTAACCAGAAGCACAAGCCTGTGAGATTGAGTGTAGCAGAAAGTAGGGCTGACCTGTCAGACAGGAGCTAGCATGGTAATTAAGGCAACACTGTCCTTTTAACAGTTAAACTTCAAATTTTCTTAAATTTGAAGAAACAACTGAAGTTTATTTCTTATGTGAAGTCCAAAATAGGTGTTCCTAGTGGATGAATCTCTCAAGCAGTTTAGGCTTTTTTCATCTTGTGACTGTGCCGTCTTCACCACTTCTAAAGTCGCAGCAGAAGAGGAAAGAGGATGAATGACTATGTAAGGCAGCAGGTTTCCGTCAACCAGACCTGAAGTGGTGCACATATTTTCTGCTCACATTTCACTGGCCACATCCCCCTGCAAGGGAAGGCTGGGAACTAGAGTCTAGCTGTGTTCCTTTGATAAAGGAAGAAACATGTTTAGTGAATGACTAGCCAGTCACTAGCACAAGAGACAGGGGCATTGGAGTTAAGCAAGCAAGAGCTACTGTATGATGTAAGATATTTATTAATACATTAGCATATATTTACAGACTACTTACTTCTATGTGTTGGATGCTGTGCTATGCACTAAGTAGGCTTTTGAGCAAAGGAGCAATGCAGTGAAAGTAGTGTTTTGAGAAATTAGCCTGGGGGTGGAATATAAAACTGAGAGAAAGCAAATTCTAAGGCAGAGGGAGATAGTGAAAAACCTGTTATCTTTCTCAGCTGAGAGCCAGTGAGATTGTGTGGGTAGAGAGCAATATTAATAGTATTAATAACACTCGTAGTTACTATGTGCCATGCAGTGTTACAAGCTACTTTACATGTACTTAATTGTCACTCAGATTTGTGATGTAAGTGTATTACTCTCCTTTTCTAGATGGGGAAAGCAAGTCTTCAAATGATTGATTAAGCCAATTTGCCGAAATTCACATAAATCTTGGCAGGGCTTGAGGATTTGCACTTAGGAAGTTGATGTTATTTTATAACTACTGTAGTATTCATGAAATGGAAATCAATCTAATGAAAACATTGTGAGAAGTGAACAATAATGAAAACTATATTAATGATTTGAGAAGGACACCGTGACGTTCTAAATGAACTTCATAACTTGAAGAAGAAGTGAAATTGCAGAAATGACCTTTTAAGAAATCTCCTTGTCCTTGGGCACACTTCGTTGGATTTAAATAACTTCTAATGAGTTTTTGGTGAATTCTGAGCTGTTTAAGAATATGACATCTTTTTAACCACACTCAAAACCAAATCATTGTGTCTTGAGGAAATGCAATTCTTTAATTCTTTGTTCTGATAAATATGCCAGAACACCCATTTCTGTGTCTGTGTCATGTCTTTTTCAGCATTGAAATGAGTATCATTTCAGATAATGGACTTAAAATAATATGTGTCTGGTATTTCCAGAAATATTAATAAACACAAGAGACTTTGGGTTGTTGATACTAAGTTCTGTTTTTGGCAGTTGACTGTTGGGATGGCCCGGATGGAGAGCCAGTAGTACACCATGGTTACACTCTCACTTCAAAAATTCTCTTCAGAGATGTTGTGGAGACCATCAACAAGCACGCCTTTGTGAAGAATGAGTAAGTATAGCAGCAGCTCCGAGCTAAGCGGTAGCCTCCCATGTGGAGCATTGCCTGATGTAACATAGCTACAAAACCATATCCCCTTCCTTGGACTCTACATGGCCCTCTCTGCTAGCCTAGTTTTCTCCTTCCTTCTCAGTAAAACATTGTGAACAAATAATATGGGGTCCACGTGTGTACTTTCTCATGCTGCATTGATTCCTTACCCCATTCTTTCTCAACATGCCTCCTTAAAGATGTTCTTGCAAACAGTGACCTCTAAATTTCGAAATCCAGGGTGTAGAGTGTCCATACAATCTAGAAACATGGGTTACTATGTACATAATTAATGGTTTTTTATCATGATGGATGTCTTATCTATACACTGCGGTGTCTGGAGTCTTTATGTCACTTAACCCTCTCCTTGTCATTTGATAATATTGAATATTTCCATCCCAATACTTGCCTTTTTTGGCTTTATTATGTCATTCTCTGCTTCATTGCTTTCATTGCTTCTCAATTTCTTTTTTTTTTTTTTTTTTTTTTTTTTTTTTTTTTTTTTTTTTTTTTTTTTTTTTTTTTTTGTCCTGTGGTCTCTCTCAATCTATTTCCTCACTCCTTTAATGGTTACTGTTTTCTAAGGTGTTGTCCTACATCTTCTTTCTAGATATTTATCAAATTCTCTCTGTCCAGAACTTTTCCCCCAAGTTCTAGACCCATGTAGAAAAATCCTCAGTGAGGCCGGGCATGGTGGCTCCTCCAGCAGTTTGGGAGGCTGTGGCAGGTGAATCATGTGAGGCCAGGAGTTTGAGACCAGCCTGGCCAACATGGCAAAACTCTGTCTCTACCAAAAAAATACAAATATTAACTGGATGTGGTTACACATCTGTAATCCCAGGTACATGGGAGGCCAAGGCACAAGATTTTCTTGAACCCAGGAGGCAGAGGTTGCAGTGAGCTGAGATTGCACCGCTGCACTCCAGTCTGGGTGGCAGACTGAGACTCCATCTCAAACAAAGAAAAATCCTCCATGAATATTCATCTGAGTATCCCATATGTGTGGGGAGCCACAACAGTGAATAGAAGATAAGACTCCTGCCATTATGGGGGTTACTCCCCAAGGGGAACTGAGCATCTCATTCTGCCAAACCTCTTCTTGCTTCTCGCTCCATTTTCTCTTATTAATAGTTAGGGGCACACTGGCTTCAGCCAAAAACTGTGAGTCATTCTAGACTCAGCCAATTCTTGGCAATTCTACTTTCCAAGTTACCTTTTGACTCCATTCCTCCTGTTCATTTTCATTTCCCCTTTGGTTCATCCTTCACACTGGTGCTATAGTTTTCTTTCTGAAATTGAGCATGGTGATTCAATTCTTGTCTTAAAGCTTGTCAGAAGCTCTCTCGGTACACAGGCATGTCTTCATGTCCCTTAAGGTCTGGCATCTCCCTTGTCTTCAACTGTCTTCTTCCACCATTATTCCACAGAGATTTAGGTTTCTTCCTTCAATGACTGTCTTTCAACTTCCGCATTGAGCCCAGCTCTTTCCCCACTTCCCACTCTCACATATGTTGTTCTCTTTGCCTGGAACACCCTTCCCCATTAGTCTATCTGATTAATTCATGCTTACCCTGCAAGACCATTTAAGTATTGTCCCTCTGACAACTTACTAATACCAAAAGCTACTTAAATCTACTTTTACTCCATATTTTCTCTATATTTAGCACCTTGCACATATATCTATCATGTCATATAGCACCCTTTTGCAATTGGTTACTTGACTTCTTTTACATCTGTAAGACTGTGAACTCATTGAGAATATGGGCAATGTCTTATTATTTTGTATTCATTTTTGTTGCCTAGCAGGTACCTTCAGTATACCAGCTATTCAAGAAAGGATTTTTGAATTAAAAGAAACAAATTAAAATTACAATTGTGTAAAATTAATTTCTTAGAAGTTAGTGGCCTTTAAATTTCCAATACTTGGTCTTGGCATTAATTAAACATGAGGTTAAAATGCTTTTCTAATAAGACACACTTGCTGTATAGCAGATTTAGTTGATGATGTCTCCCATGTGGAAGAATCTTGAATACTGCATTCTATAGGGTCTTCAAAACCTTGATTTCTGCTAGTCCTAGCCAAGCTGGTGAAGTAATTTTGCCTTTATCTCCCAATGTATGAAGTAGGCTGTTGAGAAGGCCTGCCACCTATGTATCTTGGAGGATCCTCTGGTGATTCAACAAGTTTACTTCAAGTTTGGGAACCCTTAGAAGAAAAGCACTTCCAGTGAAAACAGTTAATAAGCTTGTTTAGTACATTTAAAAAGTTTAGCCTTTTTCTCTCCTTTCTTAACTTTGGTTGCATCTTTATATCAGGGTTTCTCAACCTTGGCACTATTGACATTGTGCACTGGATAATTTTTGGCGGGCAGGAGGGTAGAGAGCTGTTTGTGCAATGTAGGGTGGAAAGCAGCATCCTCAGCTTCTACTCACTAAGTGCCAGTAGCACTCCTAAAGTGAGACCAACAAAAATGTCTTTAGATATTGACAAGTGTCTCCTGTAGTAGGGGTAATAATCACCTCATTCCCTGTTGAGACGCACAGCTTTACGCTAAACATCATCAAACACTAATTAGGTTTTTTTTTTTTTTTTTTTTTTTTTTTTTTTTTTTTTTTTTTTTGAGACGGAGTTTCGCTCTTTTTACCCAGGCTGGAGTGCAATGGCGCGATCTTTGAACAGGTTCCAGTTTTGCCTCATCTCTAGCCCTTTCTTTTTTTTTCTTTTTCTTTTTCTTTTTGGGGACAGAGTCTCGCTCTGACACCAGGCTGGAGTGTAGTGGCACAAGCTCAGCTCACCGCAATCTCTGCCTCCCAGTTTCAAGTGATTCTTGTGCCTCAGCCTCCTGAGTAGCTGGGATTACAGGCATGTGCCACCATGCATAACTTGTTGTATTTTTAGTAGAGAAAGGGTTTTACTATGTTGCCCAGGCTGGTCTCAAACTCCTGGCCTCAAGTGATCTGCCTGCCTTGGCCTCCTAAAGTGCTTGGATTACAGGCATGAGCCACCGCTTCCTGCCACTAATAGGCTTTTTATAAATGAATTGACAATGTGAAAATTCCTTGTTAAAACTCCCTGATGTCACTGCAGGACAACTCAGCGTTGTCAGTTTGTTGTTACTGTTGCTTTTCTCTCTTTTAGCACTCTAGGACAAAACCTATGCAAAGAAATGAATAGCAAACAGGTTGTAATTGAGTAAGGAAACCAACCTCAGCCACAAAAGCTCATCTGTAATATGACCCGCAGCATCAGGTTTTACTAATGAGGAGAGAATGTAGGTCCAGAGGTCATAGCTGGTACTGTAAAATTTGTGCTTGTCATGAAAGCCTGGAAGAAGTTTTTCTGCACATTAATATATTAGGTGATTTAAATATTGGTATATGCTGAAAAAAATATATTGTCTATTATGTTTGAAGATGTGTAACAGAAAATTAGAAATTAATAAACCTGAATTTGAAATAGTTTCTTATTCTGTGGAAAAAATAAGGTTGAGAGCGGAGTAAAATTGTGTAATCAACCCTGATCTCCTTTCTACCTTAGCCACCAGTTCCTTTAGGTAATTGCTTATATGGGTCTCACATTTTCTGTGCAGAAACCTGAGTGCTGGTATAGAATGAATGCTTGGCTAGTTTTTATTTTTTGACAAAGACTATTATATAATTCTATAAATGTAATTTTGGAATGTGTGATGTAGAATGCTATAAAACACAGAATTCTATTATGTTATTTTACTTTCAATTGTAATTTTCAAGATGGGGTTAATTATGTATTTTAGAGTCAATAACTGCATTTAATAGTCTTCAGTGGTCTCTTAGATGTTGTTAGACTTTTGAATAAATAGGGCAAAATTACATTATATGAGTTTGCTTTTTTTAGACTTCTCATATCTTTTAAAATTTTCTCTTCTTTTATAAGAAACATAATTTATCTACTGTTTTTTCCTGATGCAAAATGTTAGAAAAGTCATCCCATGTGGACTGATATTTTGTTCAGCCATTATACTTAGCAAAGTATATTTGCTCAGAGGAATTTTTAAAATGCATTTCTAACCTTTGTCATTTTAGAAGCATTTTAATCATCAGCAGTATCACAAATACTGTCACTAGGATTGTGAGAACACAATGAATACTGAATCATTTCCAAAAATCCCTGTGAATTGCCTGCATCTGATGCCTCTGGAATGTGTTGCTCTTTTCTCAGGTTTCCGGTTATATTGTCAATCGAGAATCACTGCAGTATCCAGCAGCAAAGGAAGATTGCTCAGTACCTGAAAGGAATATTCCGAGATAAACTGGACCTGTCATCTGTTGATACAGGGGAGTGCAAGCAGCTTCCAAGCCCTCAAAGTTTGAAAGGCAAAATCCTAGTGAAGGTAATTATCTCAAGTAATGCAATAAAAAACATTCATTATCAGCTAAGCCTGCCCTCCTTTAAAGAATAAAAACTGGTTTCAAAGAGAATAATAATTAGAATCAACACATGAAGGATTGTCTTGATCTATGTATGTACCTTATTTCAATTTATTTATAATTGTTTCTTCAGAAGAAGCTTATTGTTAACTGAGCACATATTTCGAGATTGTTCTTATGAAGTGAAAACATCAATACTATAAGCCAAATGTTTGATATTTTAGTCTGTAATAGTTCACATTAGAGAGAAATGCATGTATAGGAGTGTGAGGTTCAGGAAAGGTGAGGCTCCTTATATCCCTATCTGAAAGCATTTCTTTCAGACTTTTTCTCCCATTTCAAGCTCCAATAACTGTTTGTCAAAAAAAAAAAAAAATCTTCATGGTTGATCAGTCTTGGTTATGCAAGTGAGAAGAGCTCGCTTCAAACACGAACATAGGCACAGACATAATGCCCCACAGGACTCATGTACATGTGAAAGAGCAGTAGGTGAACAGAATGACATTTCATAAACAGATTTTCTGAAGGAGGAAACTTAACTACACGAAATGTTATTAATGCAAAGAATAGCCAGAAAGACAGTTCTTTGAGTTTTCAGATCACTGACTTTGTGGTTTTACTTATTTCCAGTGAATTTTGTGTGTTTGTATGAAAACCACCTTGGGGGGGCCACATTATTTTGTGATTAAAAATGTAAAGAAAAGCAATAGGGTATTAAAATTCAAACTGGATCATATTTTACTTAAAAGAGTTGTATATGAAAAAACAAATATCATGTAGGAGGAGTAGGAAAGTCAAGGAGACAAGGTAATTTCATGGCAGAACTTCAACTGGGGTTTTAAGGGAGGGCAGCACATGGAAAAGATGGAAAATATTCATTCTTAGAATTGGCCAAAACCTGTTTTCTACCAATTAAATGAAATTATAGATTCTGAATACATCAAAAAGGTGTTGCTAGGCATTTGTATGCATAAAGGCATTTTGAATAAAAGCTCTGTATATGCGAGAAATAATGTGAAGGCCAATTTGCCCAAGTCTTGCTAAAGCAAACTTTTATGGTAAAAATTGATTTCTGGGTTAGAAGATGAAATGTCATCTTTATAGCCTTGTAAATGTTTCTACTTCCTAAATGTTCTTTAGTCAGCAGTCAGGAGGTTAAATGCAGAATAAATCCATTTGATTGAAATCTTTCTCTTTTGGACAGTGGAAATTACAATGGATATCTAATGTGAACTGAGTCTCCCCTGCATAACTGGGCTTTGAGTTATTTGACACAGAATATCCCAGGGCTTATGGCATTGGGATGAATCAGAGGCAGAGAATCACTCATGGGAAGGGGTGGCAGCAATGTCAACTGCAAATATTTCAAGGTCATCTGAGATCCATTCACTAATAGTAATGTTGTTTAGACTTTAAGGAGCTTCCCTGTGTCTGTGGACCGGCAGCAACCCCATTTAAACCAAAAAACAAGGCAACTGATTTCCTGTGTTCCTTTAATATCAGAGCTATCTCTAATTAAAAAGGGAGCATTTCTCTGGCTACTTACCACTTTGGAGATTGACAAGTTGTTTATTATTACATCTGTTAAGCACATACTTTCCAATCATGCAGGCATACACATTTATATATATGTAACTTTTCAGATAAAATACAAGAAAACTTCATTTTATTGCATTTCACTTTATTGCATTTCACAGACACTGCATATTTTGTTTTTTTGTTGTTGACAAATTGAAGGTTTGTGGCAACTCTGTGTCAAGCAAGTCTTTCGGCACCATTTTCCCAAAAGCTTGGGTTCACTTTGTGTCTCTGTGTCACATTTTGGTAATTTTTCATTATTATTGTATCTGTTATGGTGATCTGTGATCAGTGATCTTTGATGTTACTATGGTAATTGTTTTGTCGAGCCACAATCCCTGCCCATATAAGACAGCAAACTTAATTGATAAATGTTGTGTGTATACTGACTGCTTCATGGACCACCTGATTCCCCATCTCTCTCCCACTCCTCAGTCCTCCCTGTTTCCTGAGACATAACATTATTGCAATTAGGCCAATCGAGAACCCTACACTGGTCTCCAAGTGTTCAAGTAAAAGGAAACTCACACGTCTCTTACTTTTTAAAAAATTTTATGTATTTATGTATTTATTTATTATTTCAATAGGTTTTATGGGAGCAGGTAGTGTTTGGTTACATGGGTAAGTTTTTTAGTGGTGATTTCTGAGATTTTGGTGTACTCATCAACTGAGCAGTGTACATTGTACCCAATGTGCAGTCTTTTATCCCTCACCCTCTCTCACTTTTCCACCCCGAGTCCCCAAAGTCCATTATATCATTCTTGTGCCTTTGTGTATTCAGAGTTTAGCTCCCACTTATAAGTGAGAACATGTGATTTTTTGTTTTCCATTCCTGAGCTATTTCACTTAGAATAGGGATCTCTAACTCCATATAGGTTGCTGCACATGCCATTATTTCATTCTTTTTTTAATGGCTGAGTAATATCCCATGGTGTATATATGTATACCACATTTTCTTTATCTACTAGTTGATTGATGTGCATTTGGGCTGGTTCCATATTTTTGCAATTGTGAAGTGTGCTGCTATGAACATGTGTGCACAACTGTCTTTTTCATATAATGACTTCTTTGCCTCTTGGGAGATCCCAAGAGTTATCTACTAAGAGGAAAATATTTACTCTTAGTTCTTTAAGGAATCTCCACACTGTTTTCCATAATGGTTGTACTAGTTTCCATTCCCTCCCACAGTGTAAAAGTATTCTGTTTTCACTACATCTATGCCAACATCTATTATTTTTTGATTTTGTGATTATGGCCATTCTTGCAGGAATAAGATGGTATCTCATTGTGGTTTTGATTTGCATTTCACTGGTTATTAGTGATGTTGAGCATTATGTTTGTTGGCCATTTGTATATCTTTTTTTTGAGAATTGTCTATTCATGTCCTTAGCCCACTTTTTGATTGTATTATTTGTCTTTTTCTTGCTGATTTGAGTTCCTTGTAGATTCTAGATATTACTCCTTTGTCGGATACATAGCGTGCAAAAGATTCTCTCCTACTCTGTGAGTTGTCTGTTTACTGATTATTTCTTTTGCTGTACAGAAGCTATTTAGTTTAATTAAGTCCCATCTATTTATCTATGTTTTTGTTTCATTTGCTCTTGGGTTCTTGGTTGTGAAATCTTTGCCTAAGCCAATGTCTAGAAGGGTTTTTCTGATGTTAAGTTTTAGAATTTATATGGATTCAGGTCTTAAATTTAAGTCTTACAGGTTTTTCTTTATAGATTACCTAATGCTTTTGCCTCACAGCTCTTACGATTCTTTCCTTCATCTTGACTTTAGATAACCTGATGACTATGTGTCTAGATGATGATCTTTTTGTGATGAATTTTCTAGGTGTTCTTCGAGCTTCTTATATGTGGTTGTCTAGATCTCTAGCAAGGTTAGGGAAGTTTTCCTTGATTATTCCCTCAAATAGGTTTTCTAAACTATGAGATTTATTTTCTTCCTTGGGAACACCAATTATTCTTAGGTTTGTTCACTTAACATAATCCCAAACATCTTCAAGGCTTTGTTCATTTTTTTTTTAATTCTTTTTTCTTTGTCTTTGTCAGATTGGGTTAATTCAAAAGCCTTGTCTTCAAGCCTTGAAGTTCTTTCTTCTACTTGTTTGATTCTATTATCGAAAGTTTCCAGTGTATTTTGCATTTCTCTAAGAGTATCTTTTATTTTTAGAAATTGTGATTGTTTTGTATTGATGCCGTTTGTTTCTCTGGATACTTTTTTCATCCATAGTCTATATTACTTTTGAATTTCTTTAAATTGGTTTTCACCTTTCTCTGGTGCATCCTTGAGTAGCTTAATTGTCAACCTTCTGAATTCTTTTTCCGGCAAGTCAGAGATTTCTTTGGTTTGGATCCATTCGTGGTGAGCCATTGTGATCTTTTGAGGAATTAAAGAATTTTGCTTCTTTATATTGCCAGAATTGTTTTTCTGGTTCCTTTTCATTTTGGATAGACTATGTCAGAGGGAAGATATGGATTCAAAGGCTGGCGTTCAGATTCTTTTGTCCCATGGGGGTGGTATTCTAATGTGGTGCTCTCTCCTTTCCCCTAGGCATGAAGCTTCCTGAGAGCCTGACTGCAGTGAATATAGTTGCTCTTCTGGGTCTAGCCACCTAGCGGGGCTACCAGGCTTCAGCCTGGTACTCAGGAATGTCTGCAAAGAGTCCTGTTATGTGATCTTTCTTCAGGTCTTTCAGCCATGGATACCAGCACCTTCTCTGGTGGAGGTAGCAGGGGAGTGAAGTAGACTCTGTAAGGATCCTCGGTTATAGTTTTGTTTAGCATGCTGGTTTTCTCAAATGCTGGTTGTGCTGGTGGTTGGTTGTCCGCCAGTCAGGAGGTGGCACTTTTAAGAGAGCATCAGCTGATACAAGCTTGTCCTAAGGTTGCCTGAATACATATGTGGGTTTCTCAGGCAATGGGCAGAGCCATAGAGCTCCCAAGGGATTATGTCTTTTGTCTTCAGCTACCACAAGGGGTAGAGAAAGACCATGAGTTGGGTGCAGGATTAGGTATGTTTAAGCTCAGACTGTCCTTAAGTGAGGCTTGCTGTGGCTGCTGTGGAGAATGGGAGTGTGGTACTCACTCAGTTCAATGGAGTTATGTTCCCAGGAGTATTATGGCTGCCTCTGCTGCATCATACAGGTTACCAGGGAAGTGGGGAAAGCTGGCAATAACAGGCCTCACCTAGTTCCCACTCAGCCAGCAGGGCCAGTCTCATTCCCACCACCAGCACTGAGTTTATATCCAGGCAGCTCATGAGCAGGACTGAGATCTTGCCCCAGGATATAAGCCTCCCCACTGAGAGAGCAAGCAGGCCTTTTAGGCCCCACACCTCCACACCTGCCACGGCCTCTGTGTTCACATATACATTTACTGTTTTCTCCCATCCCTGCCCCCAAATTCTGCCCATAAACGTTCATGCTTGGTTGTAATTATTACAGAGTTCATCTCGAAGTTTCCTTCTCCCTGTGGTCCTTCCCCAATTCCACTGGTAGCCCTCCCCAAAGACCCCTGTGAGACAAAGTCAGAAATGATTTCCCTAGGTACAGGGAGTACCCACAGGGCTCTTCCTCCTGCTTCTTCTACTTTCATATTTTGCTCAGCTCTCTACATTCATTTCAGCTCTCTCTAAGGCCAAATCCTTCTCTCCTTTTATTAGTCTGTTTTCAAACTGCTTTAAAGAAATACCTGACACAGAGTAATTATAAAGGAAAGAGGTTTAATTGACTCACAGTTCCACAGGCTTAACAGGAAGCATGGCTAGGAGGCCTCATAAAAGTTACAATCATGGCAGAAGGCAAAGAGGAAGCAGGCACCTTCTTCACAAGGTGACAGGAGAGAGAAAAGTGAACAGTGAAGGGAGAAGAGCCTCTTATAAAGTGATTAGATCTCATGAGAACTCACATGATATCATGAGAACAGCATGGGGAAACTGCCCCCATGATCCAATTACCTCCCACCAGGTCTCTCTCCAGACGTGGGTATTATGAGGATTATGATTCAAGATGATATTTGGGTGGGAACACAGCCAAACCATATCATTCTGCCCCTGGCTGCTCCCAAAACTCTATGTTCTCACATTTCAAAACACAATCATGCCTTTCCATCAATCCCCCAAAGTCTTACCTCACTCCAGCATTAACCCAAAAGTCCAAGTCCAAAGTCTCATCTGAGACAAGGCAAGTCCCTTCTGTCTAGGAGCCTGCAAAATCAAAAGCAAGCTAGTTTCTTCCAATATACAATGGGGGTACAGGCATTGGATAAATGTTCCCATTCCAAAAGGGAGAAATCGGCTAAAATAAAGGAGCTACAGGCTCCATGCAAGTCCAGAATCCAACAGGGAAGTCATTAAATCTTAAAGCTCCAATATAATCTCCGTTGATTCTGTGTCTTAGATCCAGGCCATGCTGATGCAAGAGGTGGGCTCCTATGGTCTTGGGTGGCTCCTCCCCTGTGGCTTTGCAGGGTATAATCCAGCTGCTTTCACAGGATGGCGTTGAATGTCTGCAGCCTTTCCAGACACACAGTGTAAGCTGTCAGTGGCTCTACGATTCTGGGGTCTGGACAGTGGCCCTCTTTTCACAGCTTTACTGCATAGTCGTCCAGTGGGTATTTTGTGTGGGGGTTCCAACTCCACATTTCTCTTCCACACTACGCTAGCAGAGATTCTCCATAAGGGCTCCACCCCTGCAGCAAACTTCTGCTTGGGCATCCAGGTGTCTACTTACATCCTCTGAAATCTAGGCACAGGTTCCAAACCTCAGTTCTTGACTTCTGTGCACCTGCAGGCCCAACACCATGTGGAAGCTTCCAAGGCTTGGGGCCTGCACACTGTAAAGCAATGGCCTGAGCAGTACTTTGGCCCATTTTAGCCATGGCTAGGATGCAGGGTGCCAAGTCCCAAGGCTGCACGGAGCAGTAGCAGGGCCCTTGGCCTGGCCCACTAAACCATTTTTTCCACCTAGGCCTCTGGGTCTGTGATGGGAGGGGCTGCCATGGAGGTCACTGACATGTCCTGGAGATATTTTTCCCCATTGTCTTTGCAACTAACATTCAGCTCCTTTTTAGTTATGCAAATTTCTGCAGTCAGCTTGAATTTTTCCTCAGAAAATGGGTTTTTGTTTTTTCTTTTCTTTTTTTTTTTGAGATGGAGTTTTGATCTTGCTGCCCAGGCTGGAGTGCAATGGTGTGATCTCAGTTCACTGCAACCTCTGCTTCCTGGGTTCAAGTGACTCTCCTGTCTCAGCTTCCCAAATAGCTGGGATTACAGGCATGTGCTAACATGCCCAGCTAATTTTGAACTTTTAGTAGAGACAAGGTTTCACCATGTTGGTCAGGCTGGTCTCTAACTACTAACCTTAGGTTATCTACCTCTGTCAGCCTCCCAAAGTGCTGGGATAATAGGCATGAGCCACCATGCCCTGCTGGATTTTTCTTTTCTATTGCATCATCAGGCTGCAAATTTTCCATACTTTTATGCTCTACTTTCCTTTTAAACATAAGTTCCAATTTCAGGTCATCTCTCTCAAGTTCAAAGATTCACAGCTCTTTAGGGCAGGGGCAAAATACCACCAGTCTCTTTACTAAAGCATAGCAAGATTGACCTTTGCTCTGGTTTCCAAAAAGTTCCTCATCTCCATCTGATACCACCTCATCCTGGACTGCATTGTTCACATCACTATCAGCATTTTGGTCCAAACCATTCAACAAGTCTCTAGGAAGCTCCAAACTTTCCCACGTCTTCCTATCTTCTGAACCTTCCAAACTGTTCCAACCTCTGCTTGTTACCTAGTACCAAAGTAAATTCCACATTTTCAAGTATTTTTATAGCAGTACCCTACTCTCTGCAGTACCAATTTACTGTATTAGTTCATTTTCATACTGCTATAAAGAAATACCCGAGACTGGGTAATTATAAAGGAAAGAGGTTTAATTGACTCACTGTTTCTCAGGCTTAGAAGGAAGCATGGCTAGGAGGCTTCATGAAACTTACAATCATAGCAGAAGGCAAAGAGGAAGCAGGCACCTTCTTCATAAGATGGCAGGGGAGAGAAGAGTAAGCAGTGAATCGGGAAGAGCCCTTTATAAAGCCACCAGATCTCTTGAGAACTCACTCATTATCACAAGAACAGCATGGGGTATCTGCCCCCATAGTCCAATCACCTCCCACCAGATCTCTCCCTAGTCACATGGGTATAATGGGGATTACAATTCAAGGTGAGATTTGGGTGGGGACACAGCAAAACCATATCACCCATGATCTAGATTCTCAGGTGTCCCAGTGAGGATATGTGTTCAGGGACGGACTTTCCTCTGTCACACTTTGGACACTCACAGTTTTTCGACTGTCTCACAGAGCTTGGAGCAGAAATTCGCTTCCTTCAAAGGGTCTGTGAACTCTTTTGGTTTTCCTGGTATGTTTCTGCAGTAGTTCTTGTAGCACAAATTCACGGTGTAAGTCTCTACACGCTGTTCCATTGTCCAACTGGGGGCTACAAGTTAGTCCTGACTCCTAGCTGCCATTTTCCTCTGGCATCTCCACGTGTCTCTCATTTTCAATCAAAAACTAGAAATGTTTAAGCTTAATGAGAAAGGCATGTTAAAAGACAAGACAGGCTGAAAGCTAGGCCTCTTGTACCAAGGAGTTAGCCAGTTTGTGTATGCAAAAGAAAACTTCCTAAAGAAAATTAAAAGTGCTCCTTCAGTGAACAAATGATAGGAAAGCAAAATAGCCTTATTGCTGATAGAAAGTTCAAGTGGTCTGGACAGATGATCAAACCAGTTACAATATTCCCTTATGCCAAAACCCAACCCAGAGTACGGCCTTAACTCTTTTCAATTCTGTGAAGACTGAGAGAGGTGAGGAAGCAGCAGAAGAGAAGTTTGGACTTAACAGAGTTTGGTGTATGAGGTTTAAGGCAAGACTCCATCTCCATAACATAAAAGTGCAAGGTAAAGCAGCAAGTGCTGGTGGAGAAGCTGCAGCAAGGGATCTAGAAGATCTAGCTAAGACAATTGATCAAGTTGGCTACGCTAAACAACAGATTCCTTTTTGTTTTTGGAGATGGAGTATCACTCTGTCACCCAGGTTGGAGTGCAGTGGTGTACTCTCGGCTCACTACAACCTCTACCTCCTGGCTTCAAGTGATTCTCCTGCCTCAGCTTCCTGAGTAGCTGGGATTACAGGCACACACCACCATGCCTGGCTAATTTTTGTATTTTTTAGTAGAGATGGGTTTCACCATGTTGACCAGGCTGGTCTCAAACACCTGGCCTCAGATGATCTGCCTGCCTTAGCCTCCCAAAGTGCTGGGATTACAGGCGTGAGCCATTGTGCCCAGCCTAAACAACAGATTTTCAATGTAAACAAAATATCCTTATATTGGGAGAAGATGCCATTTGGGCATCTTTAATAGCTGGAGAGGAGTCAATGTCTGGCTTCAGAGCTTCAAAGAACAGGCTGATTCTCTTGTTATGGGCTAATGCAGCTAATGACTTTAAGTTGAAGCCAGTGCTCATTTTTCATTCCCTAGGGCCCTTTAGAATTATGCTAAATCTACTCTGCCTGCACTATATAAATTGAATAACAAAGGCTGGATGACAGCACATATTTTTACAGCATAGTTTACTGAATGTTTTAAGCCCACTGTTGAGACTTACGGCTCAGGAAAAAAGGATTCCTTTCAAAATCTTACTGCTCATTGACAATGCACCTGGTCACCCAAGGACTCTAATGAGATGTATAAGTAGATTAATGTTGTTTTCATGCCTGCTATACAACATTTATTCTGTAGCTCATTGTTCTATCTATAATTTTGACTTTCAAGTCTTATTGTTTAAGAAATATACTTTGTAAGCCTGTAACTGCCATAAATAGTGATTCCTTTGAAAAGCCTGAGGAAACTAAATTGAAAACATTCTGAAAAGGATTCACCATTCTAAATGCCATTAAGAACATCTGCAATTTTTTAAAGGAGGTCAACAGATTATTACTAGCAGGAGTTTAGAAGAAGATGATTCCAACTCTGATGGATGACTTTGAGGGGTTCAAGACTCAGTAGAGAAAATAACTGTACTTGTGTCAGAAATAACAAGAGAACTAGAATTAGAAGTGGAGCCTGAAGATGTGACTGAATTGCTGCAATGTCATGATCAAACTTGAACAGATGAGGAATTACTCATTATGAATAAGCAAAGAAAGTGGGTTCTTGAGGTGTACAAAAACTTAGCTGATAAAGCAATGGCAAGGACTTTGACTCCAATTTTGGGAGAAGTTCTGCTGTGGGTAAAATGCTGTTAAACAGCATCACATGCCACTGAGAAATCTTTTGTGAAAGGAAGAGTCAATCAGTGCAGCAAACTTAATTGATGTACTATTTGAGAAATTACCAGCCAGGTGAGGTGGCTCATGCCTGTAATCCCAGCACTTTGGGAGGCCAAGGTGGGGGGATCACTTGAGGTCAGGAGTTCAGCACCAGCCTGACCAATATGGAGGAACCTTGTCTCTGTTTTTAAAAAATACAAATTAGCCTGTAATACCAGTTGCTTGGGAGGCTGAGGCAGGAGAATTGCTTGAACTCGGGGCGGGCGGGTGCGGAGGTTGCAGTGAGCCAAGGTCATGGCATTGTAGCCCAGCCTGGGCAACAAGACCAAAACTCTGTCTCAAAAAAACAAAAAATGGAAATTGCCACAGCCACCCACCCTTCAGCAACCACCACCCTGATCAGTCAGCAGCCATCAACGTCGAAACAAGACCCTCTGCCAGCAAAATGATGACAGTTTGCTAAAGGTTCAGATGATCATTAGCATTTTATAGCATTAAATATTTTTAAATTACTGGATGTACTTTTTTTTAGACATAATACTATTGCATATTTAGTAGGCTACCATATAGCATAATTGTAACTTTTTTATTCACTGGGAGACCAAAATATCTGTGGATCTCTCTTTATTGTGGTATTCATTTTATTGACATGATCTGAAACCACACTCATAATAATTCTAAGGTATGCCTGTAAATAAAATGTTGTCTATGAAAAAAATAAATAGTAATTTTCCATAGACCCTTTTTGCTGAAATAACTTTAGCTGTGTGGCCCAAGGTTCCTGCTTTTACAGATGTGAATCACAGAGTTGTTTCCATTCTCCTGGGGCTGTGCAGCCAGATGTCTTGAAGCTGAGAGGTGACCATGCTTCCAGTCCAGTCTCTAGCAATATTTCCATATACCATAGACAAATTAATTCTAGAGTGTAACTTCTGCATGAAATCTATGTAGATCAGAAAGGGACCTCTGAAAGACCCCCGGGCCATTCTTCGTTTACATCAACATTGGACCACAGTTAAATTGGTTAAGCTATATAAAGTGCCATCTAAATCTATTTTATAATTTTTCTTTGGAGTGACACCATTGAAAAGAGGCCTTGAAAAACAGTGTTTCATGGCATTGTTTTTCTTCCTATCTACCTGGATAAAATATTTACCAGCCTGGAAAAATCTGGCCAAAAATATGGCTCTGATAATGCAAGGTCTTTTAATTCGATTTTTAAAGGACTGTAAATTAAGGTGTCTTATGAATACTCTGAAAAGCAGCTTTTTTCTTTGTTCCCTCACCTGTTGCCACCCTCAGATGAAGGGGAACTGAAGCTTAGTTCTGCATCTTTAGCTGCTCAGCACCATCTGCTCATCAATTACACTTCCCTTCCAACCAGTGGTATCACAGTGATGTGTGTCAGTTGAGGATTATTATTCTTTTCATTCTTTTTCATATTTATTTTTATTCTGTTGAACATTTAAAAAATATATTGGTTTTTATACTGTTTCAAAAGAGGGAATTGCTATCACTACATTTTAAATGTCTTGTGTACAGTTTCATCTTGCCTTCTGCCATGGTGCCCGAAACAAAGCTGATTCTGAATAAACAAAGAAAGTTGATGTCTTGATATCTTGTTTCTGAGTATGTCTGGTCACCTCTTAATTCAGTACCTTATTTCTGGTGTTGCCATATTATAACTACTCTACAAATGTTCCTAAAATAAAGAAAAATAGAAAAATTAACTCATTTTTAGGTGCTTTCTGTATCAACAGGACCTAAAATAATATACAGAAATAAATATCTTGATTCTGAGGTGCCTTGTTATTAATGATAAATAAATTAGATCTCAATTTTTTTTTTTTTTTTTTTTGGTCGGGGGAGACGGAGTCTCGCTCTGTTACCCAGGCTGGAATGCAGTGGTGCAACTTCAGCTCACTGCAACCTCTGCTTTCCAGGTTCAAGTGATTCTCCTGCCTCAGCTTCCTGAATAGCTGGGATTGCAGGCGCTTGCCACCATACCTGGCTAATTTTTGTATTTTTAGTACAGACAGTGTTTCACCATGTTGGCCAGGTTGGTCTCAAACTCCTGACTTCAGGTGATCCACCTGCCTCAGCCTCCCAAAATGCTGGGATTACTGTCATTAGCCACTGTGCCTGGCCCCAACATTTTTTTTCTTTACTTTTTTTTTTTAATTTTTGAGATGAGGTCTCACTGTCACTCAGGCTGGAGAGCAGTGGCACAGTCTTGGCTCACTGCAGCCTCTACCTCCCAAGTTCAAGCAATTCTCCTACCTCAGCCTCCCAAGTAGCTGGGATTACAGGCACCCACCACCACACCCAGCTAATTTTTTGTGGTTTTAGTAGAGATGGGGTTTCACCATGTTGCCCAGGCTAGTCTTAAATTCCTGACCTCAGGTGATCCACCCACCTTGGCCTCCCAGAGTGCTGGGATTATAGGCATGAGGCACTGCACCCGGCCGACCCCAACTTTTTAATCTTACAAATGCCCTTCTGTAGGTTGAAGAAAATATTTACCCAAATTTCAATTGTTTGGTTTCTTAATATGGATTTTATTTTCATTATGTACATGATTTATCCAGCTTTGAAACTGTCACTAGTGCTAAGGATCCAAGGTCAAGAGCTTTGTGTATCAAGGAGGGTGCAGGAAAACTGGGAAAGACATTTTTCCGAACATCTGACTAAGCTGGTAGCCCTGTGGAGAGAGGAAGTGGATAAGGATGGTATCCAGAATTCTGAAAGGGGTAAAAGTGGTGTGGAGAGCAGGAATACTAAAAGTCACTGAAGCTTGAGTTTAGAGATCAGCTTGGGATGATATTTAGAAGTTTATCCTTACTTTGACTGTCAGGGATGTCAACATCCTTCCGTGTTTAAGGAAGTCTCCATCCGTGTGTTTTAAGGGATCCCCTTAGAAAAGCTCAAAATTTGCTTTTACAGCCTTTCTTAGAGCTAGGGTGTGGATACCTCATCTAGAAGCCACCAATCAAGTGAACCTGTCCCAGACATTGAAGCAGAAACTACAGTAGTAAAGTGGGACCAAGTTGAACCCGTCCTCATGGGTGGAGGGAGTGGGGTGGACATGTTGGCAGCTACCTTTAGGGCCCACAGGCAGCACTTCTGGAAGTAGTTCCTGATGTCTATTATGTGGATGATGGCGTGAAAGCCACTGTCTCTGTGCTTGGTTGTGCTGGAAATGGTATCTTCAGTAGATTTGTTCTGCCTTATGATTTTGGTAGGTGATTATGCTAGGTATCTATTGCTGCATAGCAAATTACCCCAAAATTTGGCAGCTTAAAACAAATATTGAATATCCCATAGTCCCTGTAGGTCAGGAACCTGGGTATGGTTTAGCTGGGACCTCTGCTCACCATCTCTCTTGAGGCTGTAATTAAGGTGTCCTCTGGGGCTGTAGTCATCTCACGGCTGGACTCAGGGAAGCTTTGCTTCCAAGATTACTTTAGTGCTTGTTATTGGCACATTTCAGTTTCTTTCAGGCTGTTGGCTACTGAGGCCTCTCTCACTTCCCTGCCATGTGGGTCTCTCATGGCACAGCTTAACACCAGTGTGTGTGTGTGTGTGTGTGTGTGTGTGTGAAAGAGAGAGAGAGAGGCACAGGGAGACAGAGAGAGAGAGAGAAAAAGAGATCGCTCTAGGAAAGGAGAGAAGTTTGGGGAAACAAGCAAGCAAGAAGGTATAGTGTTTCTATAACCTGATCTTAGAAGTGACCTTCGATCACTTTTGCTGTACTCAGTTTATTAGAAGTCGGGCACTAGGTCCAGGCCATGCTCAAAGGGAGTGGATTGCAGAAGGGCATGAATACTGAGACAGGAGACATTGGTACTATTATAGAGGCTGCCTACTGCAATGGCTTGGCCTCTTGGCCTCAGAACCTGGTTCTGCCCCAGCTCCCACCCTCTGATTCTGGAAGCAATTCAATATTTTGGTAATAAATATTCCTTTCTGCTTGCAAGGAAGAAGCCTTAGTGATACAGATAGCTGCCCTAGAAGCCTTTCTCAGGCCCCTGGGCCTTACGCCCTGCTGCTCTTTTTAGTTTACATTTACTGTTTTTGAATATGATTTGGGAAATGCAGGAAAGGAGAATATAAATTTCACTCATAGTACTATTACAAAGAGATAATTACCCTTAACAATTGACCATATTTATTTTTAGACTTTTTTGCTATTTTTAAAAAATCACTGAGATAATATTGTATGTCTAATTCTATAACTTGATTGTCTTACTATCTTAGAAGAATGTTCCCTATGAAAAAGCTCCTGAGTTTTAAAGTGTGTGTTTGAGTAAGTCAAGAGTGGCCTGGTCCTGGGAGAGGAGCTCAAGCTGAGCAGGAGTCTCCCTGCCTTGTCTGTGAAAGAGGGGCTTGCTAAATGCAAAGTGGGGCCTTAGTATTAAAGACACATGTAACCTGCTTAGGTGAATAAGCTGCTCTGAGGGACATTAGCATGCTTGTTGTTGTCTTAGTACCTTTGGGCTGCTATAACAAAACCACCTTAGACTGGGCAACTTATCAACAACAGAATTCATTGCTCATGGATCTGGATGCTGGGAAGTCCAAGATTAAGGTGATGGCAGATTTTGGTGTCTGATGAGGGCCTGTTTCTCATAGATAGTACCTACTATTTGTCCTCACATGACAGAAGGGGCAAGGGAGCTTGTTGGAGCCCTCATGACTTAGTCGCTTCCCAAATGCCTCGCCTCTTAATACTGTCATAAAAGGTATTAGCTCTAATACATGAATTTTGGGGGATACCAACATTCACACCACAGCAGTTGTACATAATGGGATGGAGTGGTAGTTGTTGTGATGAGTCATCTATTCTTTTTTTAATTTTTAGTAAAAATAGAGATGGAGTTTTACTGTCTTGCCCAGGCTGTTGTTAAACTCCTAGCCTCAAGCAATCCTCCTGCCTCGGCCTCCCAGGGTGTTGGGATTATAGGTACTAGGGGCACTAGGCCATCATGCACAGCCAAGTCATCTGTTTTTTGTGGGGGCTTCACTTTGTCACTAGGCTGGAGTGCAGTGGTACAAACATGACTCACTGCAGCCTCAACCTTCTGGACTCCAGTCATCCTTCTGCCTCAGTCTCCCATGTAGCTGGGATCATAGGCACATGCTACCATGCCCAACAAATATTTTTATTTTTTGTAGATACAGAGTCTTATTTTGTGGCCCAGACTGGTCTTGAAATCCTACAGTCAAGTGATCCTCCCATCTCAGGCTCCCAAAGTACTGTGATTACAAGTGTGGGCCACTGGGCCTGGCTCCAGGTTCCAAATCATCTATTCTTGAATAGAAGCTTGGTTTGAGTTTTTTAACTATAGTATCTCTAATTAATTATATTTAATTGAAAGTAATGAGACTTCCTTTTTTGAAAGTCTCTACTTTCCCTTATTTTGCCGCTAATTCACACTCTCTGCTTTCTACTCAGTGTAATGATTAGCCAAATATAGCACATTTTATTTTCATTTTTTACTTTTCAGAAATGATTTTTAATTGTAGTAAAATACCCGTGACCTACAATCTACCTAACATCTTAACCATCTTTAAGTGTATATGGTAAACTGTTTTTAAGTGTGTTCAATAGTATTAAATACATTCACATTGTGTGCAACCAATCTCCAAAACTCTTTATCTTGTAAAACTGAAACTATACCTATTCAGCAACAACCCACCTACCTTCAGCCCTTGGCCATTACCATTCTACTTTCTGTCTCTATGAATTCGACTATATGAATTTGATCTAAATGGAATCATGCAATACACTTGCTTTTATGTCTAGCTTATTTCAATTAGCGTAATGCCTTCAAGGTTCGTTCATTTTGTAATATGTATAAGAATTTCTTCTTAAAGGCTAAGATTCCACAGTAGGTACATATATATTTTGTTTATCCTTTCATCCGTCAATGGATACTTGGGTTACTTCTACTTTTGGCTATTGTGAATTTATTCTCATTTTTAAATGGGATGTTTTGTTCCATTTCAGGGTAAGAAGTTGCCTTATCACCTTGGGGATGATGCAGAGGAAGGGGAAGTTTCCGATGAGGACAGTGCAGATGAAATTGAAGACGAGTGCAAATTCAAGCTCCATTATGTAAGTTGCAAGCATGACCATATTTTTTAATCTTTGATATGCTGTATTAAAATGGAACTCCAAGTGCTGCTGTGTTGGAAGCCTCATAATTATTGTGGCTGTGGTGTAGAAAGGATATTCATTGAAAATTACTTTGTTTGCTGGCACAGAGACAGTTGAGTGTTTGTTGAATGAATGATGAGTCAAGGATTCTTGTGTCTGAGGGTTGGAAGGAATTTTAGTGATTAATTCATACAACCCTCTCTCCAGGGATAAATTTTTTATTACAAATTCAAAAATCAAATTGTGGTTGGAAATGTTACTGTCTTTGATAATAAAAGCTACTTTACTTTAGCATTGCCTTCCCCACCTCATGCTAGCAGCCCCACCATGCTCCCTGTCAAAGCTGACTGGAGGAACCCTATCTGCATGTGTGCCTGCTTCCCTGGGATGCCCATCCCCTCTCTAAGAAAATGTACCTTGAACCAGAGGGATTTCCAGGCCCTTCCAGACATGGAACTCTTGGCTAAATCTTTAATTTGCCAAGTCTTCAATAAAGTGGCATAGAATAGTTACTTGTTTGGTATGTCAGCCCCCTTTTCTAGATGAAGGAGCCTCCTTTGTAGGAAAGCATCATTTAGCTAGGTGATCCAAGGGAAATACAAACCTGAGGGAAATGTAAGACTTAAAAAGATGCCTCACTGTTCCTTTCTATAACTCATGTGACTGCTCAAATCACACAGCAACCTGAGAGTAGCACATGCTCATGATAGTTTGATATAGAATTTTATTTCTACATAAAATGGTTAGTCTTCTAGATATCAGGACTATGATTCTGCCCTCTGAAAAAAAAAAAACAGAGAAATTTGGTATAAATTCTTGTGATTTACACCATTGCCCTGAATTCAGTTATGACATTGTTAACAACAGTTCACTCTTCCAGGTAATTCTGTGATGCCTTTCTTGTAGTTGTGAAAATGAGCTGGCATTATTTTCAAAGGGGAGAAGAGCTTAATGACAGCTGAAGTCTCAGTAGACACTTCTTTCTTGGCTTTAATGCCCTTTAAATGGGCTAAATGGAGAATATTCAACTTGAAATGGAAAGGAAAAATTACAATCTGTATTATTCTCTTGCCTTTTAATAGTTTACGTTAGCAAAATTAAATACCATTAATTAATAGGACTATGGTTACAGAAAATCTAAATAGATTTATATGATTGAATACTATGTTATGTAATTATACAGTTAATATTTTAAATGGTTGCTTTCTTCTCTTCTAGGTATTTATTTTTATAATCAATTATTTATGATTATGGTTAATTTAGCTTTGTTTTGTTTTGTTTTGAGATGGAGTTTCACTCTTGTTGCCCTGGCTGGAGTGCAATGGCGTGATCTTGGCTCACTGCAACCTCTGCCTCCTGGGTTCAAGTGATTCTCCTGCCTTAGCCTCCTTGAGTAGCTGGGATTACAGGCATGTGCCACCCAGGTTAATTTTGTATCTTTAGTAGAGATGGAGTTTCTCCATGTTGGTCAGGCTGATCATGAACTCCTGACCTCCGGTGATCCACCCACTTCAGCCTCCCAAAGTGCTGGGATTACAGGCATGAGCCGCCGTGCCCGGCCAATTTAGTGCTTTTTGTTGTTGTTGTTTTTCAGCATTCCTTTATATACCAGATTTTTGTCTCTAATTTTTATCATTTTGCATTTTGTTTTCTAGATCTCTTGGTTGCCAGCCATAATGTAGATCTGTCATTCACTCAGCTACTTCATTTTTCTTCTGTTGCCTGTGAGCCCTCCAACTTCCTACATTCAATATATGTAATTTTGCAAAAAATAGTTAGCTAGAGTCTTATGGGAACAAATAAATAATTTCACCTGTGAAGCATCCAACTGGATTCCTCTTTTCTTTACTAAGAGTAGTTGATTTCTAGAAACTCACATCAGAAGATGGTTTAGAACATGATTCTATGGAGTTAGATAGTATCTTTCATTTAGATTCTTTGGTTAGGCCCTAAGTGAAAGTAGAGCACCTTAACTGTAAAGGTTTACAGGTGTCTCTTTGTTATATTTTGGCAGAGGAAAGAAATAAATCAACATTGGATAAATATTTTGTAGAAGTTTTTGCTTTAGCATTTCAAAGTGGTTTTTGCTATTTTTGAGCTCTTCTGAGAAAAGGCAATGCTGTGTTTAGAAAGCTGAAGTGTTTGTTATCTTGTAATCAGACCATTTATAGTCCTGTTGGCAGAGAGCTCAAATGCCTTATCTGAGTGGCGAATTTATAATAAATTTCCTGATAAACGAAATGCCTGATCATATTTCTGCAAAAGAGGGTGTACTTTGGATAGTTTATGTGAACCAATAATTATCTTAGAGGAAGCTCTTAACCTCAGTTTTAAATTGACAGAATGTGGTTAGATTTATAAGTTGTATCTGAATTATTGCAATAAGCACAGATTTTCACTTTGTATTTATTTACACTGGAACACCAACTCTCATGAGGTCATATGAAATTTATTTGCACCTTCAATAAGCTTTTATTAAACATTCCTGTTGGACATGTGCTCATCACTGTTGTAGGTATTGGAGAATATATCAGTAACAAAGTAGACAAAAATCCTTGCCTTCATGGAATTTACACATCAATGGGAGAGGAAGAAGATAGACAAGAAACAAGACAAATAAGTAAAATATATGGTGTACTGGACAGTGATCAGTGCTAAGGGAAAAAAGGGTGTGTATGTCTGTGTGTGTATGTGCACACTTAGCATGTGTGTATGTGAGGAATCTGTTGAAGTTGTAGATAGAATGTCCAAGAAAGACCTCACAGGGAAGATGCATTTGAACAAAGAGCTAAAAGAAATGAAGAGTTAGCCACGCTGATACCTGAGAAGGTATCATAAGCTGGAAGAGGCAAGAAAGGATCCTCCCCTAGAGCTTTCAGAGGGAGTATAGCCCTGCCAACACCTAGATTTCGTACTTTTGGCCTTCAGACCTGTGAGAAAATAGGTACATTTCTATTGTTTTAAGATACCAAGTTTGTAACAATTTGTTGTTATAATGGTCACAAGAAATTTTATTTTATTTTATTATTATTTTTTAGAGACAGGGTTTTGCTCTGTGGCCCAGACTGGAGTGAAGTGGCATGATCATAGCTTACTGCAGCCTCAAATTCCTGGGCTCAAGGGATCCTTCCACCTCAGCCTCCCAAGTAGCTAGGACCACAGGTGCATGTCGCCATGCCTAGCTAATTTTTAAAATTTTTGTAGAGACAGGGTCTCACTATGTTGCCCAAGCTGATCTCAAACTCCTTGGCTCAAGCGATCCTACTAGTTTGGCCTCCCAAAGTGCTGGGATTATAGACATGAGCCAGGGCACCTGGCCAAGTCACAGGACACTAATATACTCATCTTTTAAGGCTTGGCTCAGGTGTCTTCCACTCCTGGAAGTGTCTCCCAATTCCCGAAGGCTGGACAAGGTGTGCTTCCTCTGTGTGTGTATGCTACCCCTCACACCTGTCACTCTACTTGTTCCTGCTTGTGTAATTATCCAGGGATATGTTGGCCTTCATCATGACACTGAGGGTTCTGTGACAGTGGAGGGTGTTCCTCTTTAATACTTCTTACCTGACACTGCAGAAGCTCAATACGCGTTTGTTTTATACAAAATGAGTTTTGTTCCCAAACTATCTCTCAACTTTATTAAATCCCCCAGGACATTATCCTAGGCACTTAGTACCTGCAGTGGGCCCAGTGGGCCTGACTTTTCATCTGCAGACACACTTCCTCTTTTAGCACACGCTGCCAGATTAATATTGCTTCTAGAGTTGCTACCCAAGGACTTGTTCACTCAAAGACTCTCTTAGCAGCTCCATACCTCTTGCTTTGAAGTCTCTCCACACTCCAAAGTACTTTATCTGCTACTACCCTACTCCATGAACTCTAGGAAAACTCATGTGCACTTTGTATTTACAGAACATTCTTAATTCATGTAAATCCTTTGCTAGAACTGTGGCTTGCAGGAAAGACCTTCTTTCCATCACTCTTGAAATCTCAATTCCAATGAGAGCCCCAATCAATCCCTACCTCTTTTTAGAGGCCTTCTCAGTCACTCAGGCAGTAATGCCATGTTCCTTATCAGAACTTCTTTTGTACTGGTTATCTTTGCTTTTGTAGGCATCTACGTAGACCAGGGTAGTATATTTGGGGACATGCTTTTTCTAGCACGACAGGAGGGTATTCCCTTCTGATATTACGAGCCAACTCTTTTTTCATCTTTGCATCTCCTTCTGGACCTGGCAGTCTCCAGGGGGAGTGGAGTGCCTCATTAATTGGGCATGTTAAAGATATTCATGCATGTAATAGTGATACAAGGAAATTTAATAACCTATCCTGGTGTAGATTTTAAAAATTGTTCCTTAGGGCATTATAATTGCTTTGTTCTTACAGGATTTTGTGAAAGTGAATGCATTATTAGAAAGCTACCCATTTTGCAGAGTCCACATATAATGATCTCTTAGAAATAAATTTGCAAATGGAAAACAGCCTTAACCTTTTGGTGAAGAATGTGGGAATCGTTATTGTGAAGGAGTACCCCTTTCCTCACTTTGGGTGGATTTGTCTTCAGCAAGTGGTTGAAGAATTTAGGGAAAGGTATTGGAAACAGGAAGAGGTAGGCATACTGGAAGAGCAGAAGAGCTATGAAAGGAGGCTGGGGCTGTTGGTTTCAAGCAGAAATGTGGCCGAAAAGCTGTGCTAAGCAAGACTTTGAGAGAATCTGTATCCCATGATCACCTCAAAATCTATGAGTCATCATCTGGACAGGTCGTAGCTCTGATATCAAAACCTCTTGAAATTAGTTGTGATCTTAAAGTAATTGTAATGACAAATCATGGCTGAGGAGATTATTGAGGTTCCCTTTAACTATACAGTGGGTTTGGAGATAGGAAAGAGATGTATCTCACAATAATCTTTAACTCTGGAAATTTCCATAGCATTCTTTTCCCCTCAGTAAAAAAGTAATTTTATATTAATAGCATATTTTTGTTCAAATTTACTTATGTAGGTTTAGTAAAGTTAGTTTCTAAAAACTTTCCCTGGCCTTTTATCTGTTGAAATCATCAAATAGCATAAGCATGTGGGAAGGACTTTGGAGTCCTGAGTTTGAATCCTGATTCAGTTACTTGCTAGCTATATGGCCATGAGCAACTTACTTGATTTCTCTCTAAGCGTCAGATTCTGTATCACTGAAATGGAAATGATAATAATACTTATAAGGTTCCCGAGGATTGAATGCAGTCACATGAAGAATAGCTGGAAGAGAATTAGTTCTTAATAAATAGCAATCTTTATTATTATAGGATTTGTGGAGGAGGGAAGACCGAGATGGAGATGGTACAATGAGCTTAATTTCTTACAAGTAATTGAGAGACAATGAAATTATAGAAGCAACTGTGGTTTGATCAAAGGGTTTATTCTAATTCAATGTGTTTCTTAAGGAAATCATTTGTATTACTTAATTCTTCGCAGAATAATGGGACTACTGAGCATCAGGTGGAATCTTTCATAAGGAAAAAACTGGAGTCACTGTTAAGAGAATCTCAAATTCGAGATAAAGAAGATCCTGATAGTTTCACAGTGAGGGCACTGCTAAAGGCTACGCATGAAGGCTTAAATGCACACCTGAAGCAGGTATATGATTCCTTCTTATACTTATCCTTCAAAAGGAAAAAGAAAGCATCTGTTACTTTGTTTCTAATCATTTGTGAAATGCTTCTCCAACTTCTTTTATTTCTGTCCTCATTTTGCTTGAGAAATGAAACTCTCCTATTGCAAAAAATGATATGAGAAATAGTTAAAAGTGGAATGAGTGGAGGTAGAAATGATTCAAATACTGCTTCACTTGGACCTTCAGGACAAAGCTCAGTGTTACTGGACTCATCTTCCCAATGCATGCTGAGGTTGGGGAAGAAGTTCCAGCCCACCATGTCCTTCACCTTCCCACGTCTCCACATTCATTAGATGTCTGCCTTCCCTGCTACTACCACCTGTCTTTCAGGGCTGAGGGCTCCTCAGGAAGAGGGAAGATCACAAGGGGGTGACCACCCTTGGATCCTAGGTGATCACTTTGCATTGATGGTTGCCCTCTGGACCCTACACAAGGCTAGTCATCTAACTACTGGGCTGTCCCTCAGGTCCATTTAGTTTCTAAACATAGAAATCCTAATTCAAAATGGCTTCAATGATTAGGAAGATGCTGGGTTTGGTAAGTGGCAAAATTTATTTGCAGATTGGCCTTTGGGGTAGGTTTAATCCAGAGGCCCAGTGGTGTCATCATAGACCTATCTTTTTGCTCTACCTATCATGCTATTAGTGTCATCTCAAGTCTGGTTCTCCTGTCCATGATGGTTGTGAGATGACTGCAGCAGGCCCGTGAACTACCTGCTTTTTGTTCCATATCCAGAGAGATTCAGACAACATATTTGTCCCAACTAACAAATGAGAGTTTTGTTAACCTAGTTCATGTGCCTACCCCTAAGCTAATCACAGTGGCTGTGGGTAGGTGTCCTTCCTGAAACAGTACTTGGCCAGAGTATAGGATAATACTGGCTTGCTAATGCCAGTGGGAACTTACCTCTGAAGCTCTTGTCAAGGTCAGCTCCTCTCAAGCTGCAAGTTAGAGGGGCAGATGGAATACTGGCAACAACCAAAAGGTCAATGACAGCATTATTGACCTTATAGTTAACCATATAATTCTGGATTTTCTTAATAATTTCTATAAATAGTAATAATCTTCTTACCCTCCTCGCCTCCAGCCATTTATTTTCAACACCACAAGTACCTGTAAGATCACAATTGTTTAGCCCGTCTTGATTCTGCTTCTTGTCCTTAGTGAACTCTCATTGGCTTATCTGGGCCAGTCACTTCCCTTATGCATTTGCAGAAGTCTTTGCTCCATCCTAGATTATGCTAATTGGAAACACAACCATAAGGCTTGGATATTTTGGAAGAAACAAATTAAACCCCTGTATCTTTTGCTATTCATTGAAGAGATTCTAATGACAATTCTCCATCAGGTAAAATGGTAAGAGAACCAAACATTTTAGAGAGCTAGTGTAACAAAAATCATCTTCATTTAACTAATTTTTGAGGTTTTTTAATACTGCTATGTTTTTAAAATACGGTTTTGGTTCACTGGGCAAGCTAAGGCAAGGTACTGTTGAGACGAGTCCATCTGTGCCAAATACATATGTCGGTTTAAATCCAAAGCTGACAGTGTGCTGAGTGTGGCTCTGGGCACACGCCACTCCAGCTTCTACTTTTCTGGACCATCCATCAGCAGTGCAGGATTGGTTTCTACTTCTGCTGTCTTTTTCCTGCGGAGCCCTGAAGAAAAGTGAAAATGAAATTCGCCTTCAGGCTGGAAGAACTTGGTAGTCAGGAGAAACGGTTCTTGAGAGTTCTTGAATCTGCACCTTTTGTTACATCTGGACTGCTGCTGCCAGGATAACCTTAACAAGTTCCTAAATGGGCTTTTCCAGCTCTCAGCTGCCCTGCCCCACTCCCTTTAATGTCTCATTCACACCACTGCCATAGTGATAGTTCGGAAATGTGCATCTGGTCATGTCATTCTGTTTCCAACACTCTCCTGGCTCCTCAACATCTCAGGGTTCCTCATAGTTTGGAGGATAATGCTCAGATTCAGAGATAATAGCCCATAAGAACCTTTCTTCCTGTTCTGGTTCCTAGCAGTGACAGCCACAGAGTGTGCATGTGTATAAATCCACACGTGCACGCCTCCACTTTCTTCATTTCCTGTGCCATGCTCTTACCACATGGCTTTTGTGTTGGCTTTTTTTCTTGGCCATAATACACTTCCTCTTCCCTATTTCACATAGATAACTTCAAATCACCTTTAGGCTTCAGCTTTTATATCATGCCCCCTTGGAAGTTCTTAATTCTCAAGTCCAGGGAGATAGTCTCCCTCTACCACCCCACAGTGCCCTAAGCTCTCCCCATTATATTCTTGTGACAGTGTGTTGTGATTGATTGTCTCTACTATTAGACTGCAAGCCCAGTAAGTACAGAGTGCATCTCTCCTGTTTGCTCTTCCCTTATGTACCTACCAAGTTCCTAGGACAATGTCTTGTTAATTCAGTGAAAGATGTGCTGATGCTCAAGGAGAGGTCAAAGTTGGAGACAGGTATTTGTAGATATCTATTTCCTACATGAAGAGAGTGAGAATGGAGCAGAAAATGTTGGGGAAGTGGAAGGAAGCCAGAGAGAAGACTTGCAGTGAGGCAGAATCCTGTTTTATCACCAACAAGCTTTGTAACTTTGGCCGTATAACCTAACTTCACTGTATTTCTGTTTTTCTTTTCCATAAAATTGGGATTTTAATCATGCTTATTTCCAGGGTTGGTTATGCATAGTAAATGAAAATATTTGTAATGCAATTAGCATTATTCTTAGGGTATAGTAGGTGCCTACTAAATAGGGTGACATTTACCTCAATTTGCCAGTGATAGCCGTGCTTTGTACCTGTTGTCCTGGCATAATTATTAAAAGAGTCTCATTTTATTCTTAAAGGGTTCTGTTTTGGACACTAAATGGCATGGCCTCCCTACCAATAGATGGGTTACTGAAAATAGAAAGGAACTCACAGATTAATTGGTCCATTTCACAGATTAAAAAAAAAACAGACCAATAGAAGGGGCTTGCCAAAGGACATGTAGCTAGTTGGTGGCAGAACTGGGTCTTCTAACTTGGAGAGCAGTGCTACATCTGTGACCACATACAGCTACCTTCTTGATCTTGATTCCAGTTTTTGAACAGTTAATGAATCCACATTAATAGATCTCCAAAAACAGTAAACATACATAAACCAGTCAACAGTTACCAAACATCAATCACCTTGTAAACCCCTCACCATTAATCCTCCAGCATTTTTGAACTGCTCTTTCGCCAACCAATTCTTGGACTCCACTCAACCTTTTCCCACCCCTACTTGCATCTTTGATTAGCATCTATGAACATATACAGATGCCCTTCCCAGCCTTTTGGTCGTAAGTGTTTTTGCTCACCCACATTTATTCTATTTATGTGGTTACCTCTGTTTCTTCTCTGTTTAGCTGGCGTCCTGGTCAGGTGGGGCCTACTGGTCTCTCCTTGATACCAAGTCGTGAGTAATGAATACCTAACATATTTTTAGGGATGACAAATGAATAAGAGCATAAACCCCCTTAGCAGGTGGCTTTTCTGTTCCCTAATGAGACATAGGTTCCAAGAAAGAGAGTTGGCTCAGTATCTCTAACTGGAAAATTAACTCATGAGAGGAAAAATTCAGAGGCTACAATACCTCTTTCCAGTGCCCATGACAGAAGGAATTATTTCAACAGAGAGATAAGCTTTGTTTGGTTTACTTTAAACAAATAAAAACAATCTTATGATCTCATAGATATCCTTGGATTTTATTTATTTATAATGTTTTAAAATTCCACATAGCACTGTTTAGTCAATGTGATCCACTTTCTTTATTCAACAGAATTGGCTGCTAATGACTTTTGGTCATTTTCCAAAACTGAGTCTTCACTTAACTGAAAATGACTTAACCCCACTCAGAACATTTAAAAGATCACATCCTGTGCTGTAGAGAGCCTGGTGAACAGGTGCCGTGAGGGCCAGCACACCTGCACACTGCTGAGAGCCCTTGACCTCAGCTTTGGGAAGGTACAGGCAGCTGCTGCGTTTTGGCTGGCATCCACCTCTCCATGCCAATATTTCCCCTTCCAAGGCCGGCAGAGCCACCTTTGTGGTAGTGGAATGTGGAGCAGGAGGAAATGAGTGAAGTCTGCTTTTTTCCCACCTGGAGGCAAACAGAAGAGAAGAGAGGGCCCCCTTGCCATTTCACCAGAACTAAGGAAAAAGACAAAAGCAAGGAAGATAAATAGTTACATTATACTTTTATTTACTCAGAGTCCAGATGTAAAGGAAAGTGGAAAGAAATCGCATGGACGATCCCTCATGACCAACTTTGGAAAACATAAGGTATGAATTAAGAGTGATAAATATGCATAATTCAGTTAATTTAAAGATTCTGACAGGTAACAGGAGAATATCATCATGACCTTGGAATAGCTGAAATGGTTTTTCTTTTTTGAGAGGGAGTCTCACTGTATCGCCAGTGAAGTGCAGTGCCGTGATCTCGGCTCACTGCAACCTCTGCCTCCCAGGTTCAAGCGATTCTCCTGCCTGAGCCTCCCAAATAGCTGGGACTACAGGCGTGTGCTACCACGCCTAGCTAATTTATGTATTTTTAGTAGAGTCGGGGTTTCACCATTTTGGCCAGACTGAACTTGAACTCCTGACCTCATGATCCACCCACCTCAGCCTCCCAAAGTGCTGGGATTACAGACGTGAGCCACCACATGTGACTTGAAGATTTCTTAAACAGGATGTCAGCAAAGAAAACGACTGATGTTTAAACTGCTTTAAAATGTAAGAACATCTACGCATTAACAATATCAAAAAGCAAATTGCATACTGCAAAAGAATATTTTGAATAGACATATCCAATAAGATATCCAAATACTGTATTTAACATCTTAAATATGCTTATCCAATACATAATGGATATGTGTTATTAAAATTTGTGTGTATTATATATTCTATACTGAATATATAAATAGCTCCTATAAATCAACAAAAGAATAGGCAACCTAATTTCTAAAAGGTGGACAAAAGACTTAAACAGGCACTTCACAAAAGAAGATACCTAAATTACTAATAAAGAAAAGGGATTTACCCTTGTCAGTCATCTGGGAAATACAATTTAAAATGACTATGCGATTCCATATATACCCACCACAATAGATAACATTAAAAGATGGCAAGAACCAATTGTTAGTGAGAATGAAGGACTTGAACTCTCATACACTGCTTATTTCCTCATTATGGTTGTGCATATTTGTGCAACTACTTTGGCCCACTATTTCACAGTATCTGCTAAAGCTGCACTGTGTATTATGACTTAGCAGTTCTATTGCTAGGGTATATGTCAAAAGACAGAAACAGGTTGGGCACCACGGCTCACACCTTTAATCCCAGCACGTTGGGAGGCCGAGGTGGGTGGATCACCCAAGGTCAGGTTTTCAAAACCAGTCTAGCCAACATGGTGAAACCCCACCTCTACTAAAAATACAAAAACTAGCTGGGTGTGATGGTGGTCACCTGTAATCCCAGCTCCTCAGGAGGCTGAGGCACGAGAACTGCTTGAACCTGGGAGGCAGAGGTTGCAGTGAGTTGAGGTCAAGCCACTGCACTACAGCCTGGGTGACAAGAGTGAAACTCTGTCTAACAACAACAACAACAACAAAAAGACAGAAATGACAATATTTATATTGGCATTGGTAATAGTATAAAGAGTAAACAGTGCAAATGTCCATTTTTAATAGAATGAATAAAAATGTCCATTGTTTATAGAATGAATAAAAATTGTGGTGTATTCACATAAGAAAATAATTAAGTATAAAAATGACAAAATTATAACTGTGAAATATGATGACCTTTATAAATATGATGTTGAGCAAAATAAACCAGTCCCAAGAGAGTACATACAGTTTGATTCCATTGATATTAAATTCAAAACCAGGCAAAAAAACCCTATAGAATAGAAATTACAATAGGTATTACCTTCACAGACAAAAGAATGATAGAATTGGAGGATCAGAAGGCTTTGGGGGACAGATAATATTCTGTTTCCTCATGTGTGTGGTTTTTGATTGGTGAAAGACATCAACCTGTACGCCTATGACTGGCGTACTCTTCTAACTGTATGTTACACTTCAATAAAATAGTAAAAAAAAAAAAAAAGTTACACTAATCTGGCGTCTATTGGACAGATTAGCTGTTTGACAGTAAAACTTACACAATAAATTTTTATTAGATGATGAACTTTACATTATACATGAGGTTTCTGTAAGGCCATTTCTTCTACTTTAAGGAATGTCATATCTAGAATTTCCTACCCATCAGTGAGATAATTTATTAGTAGACTGGTCAGATTAGTCATTATCACAAAATATTGAAAAAAACCAAAATGTTCACCCCTAAAGACTGTTTAAGTAATCTGAACTGGCACCTCACTGTCAGTGCAATAGAGAGACGTTCAGTGTGCTTAGGCCAACAGTGTAGCTTGTTTGATTTGGAGGGTGGGTGAGGTTGGAGGAACCATGAGAAAATCTAGAAGGTGCCATGGTCCTATGTTAATTCAGGGATGGAGTCCCTTTCTCTTTCTGAGCCACGTTCCCAATGTCCAGGGTACTCTGTCAAAACTTCTTACCTTTGTTTGTATTTTTGGTGGCAAGGTTTTCTGCAACTATTGGGGTGGTCCTTCCGCATCATTTGTATTGTTTATTTATTAATTTAGAGATGGAGTTTCACTTTGGTTGCCCATGCTGGAGTGCAATGATGGGATCTCGGCTCACTACAACCTCCACCTTCTGGGTTCAAGTGATTCTCCTGCCTCAGCCTCCCAAGTAGTTGGGATTATAGGCACCTGCCACCCCACTGACTAATTTTTGTATTTTTAGTAGAGATGGGATTTCACCATTTTTTGGCCAGGCTGGTCTTGAATTTGTGACCCCAGCTGATCCACCCACCTCAGCCTTCCAAAGTGCTGGAATTACAGGCACGAGCCTTCGCGCCTGGCCTTATTTTTTTGAAAAGTTACTGCATATCCTTTCTTAAAAAACCAAATGTGCCTTTTATAATTTATTAATAGTGAGCTTCCTATACAAAAAGGCATTTTGTCCCTTATAATCATTTGAATGGATACTGCAACTTTGACTCTACCCCTAGTAGAAACCTTCAAAATACATGACTAATAAAGTCTTTCTAATACATCAACTTTATGTGTCTTTGAAATCAGCTTCTGAGCATGAAGCTCTTAGTTTTGCATTAATGTGTTAATGTAAATATGGCCTTAGGTATGCTTGTTATTAATGGTGAAGCAAACTGCAATATTTGGTCATTTTTTTTCCCTCCAAGCTATTATGCTTGTGCACATGTGCATTTTAAAGCCCAGCTCATTCTCTCTATATTGTAGATATACTTGATACAGTGACTTTGTTAAGTTTGTTTTGATTTTTCTGGCAGAAAACTACAAAATCACGGTCTAAATCTTACAGTACTGATGATGAGGAAGACACACAGCAGAATCCTGGCAAGGAGGGTGGCCAGCTGTACAGGTAAAAAAGCATCTCCATGTTTCCTGCTCACAATCCATCCTTGTCAGCTTAGTCATTTTTCTAGTACATGTCCAGAGAATTGGATCAGAAGAAAAGTACTCTGTGCTGTAGAACATGTGAGGATCAGCTGGATGTGAAATAATATATGTAGGGAACTTAGTACTGTTCCTGGCACATAATGAGCTCTTTATAAATGTTAGCTGCAGCAGTTGTCAAGTGAAAGGTATCTTCAGAGAAGAGGGAGGGAGAATCTAAAATCAGCCAGGCGTCAAATTCTTGTTTCTCCACTTACCAACTTTAGCATGGGACAAGTTTGGCTCCTGATTGTATCTGTCCCTTAGAGTCATTGTAAGGATTGAAGGAATTAAACTAATCAGCACTGTAAGCTCTGGCCCAATTAAATAAGTATTCAAAAAACCTCGTTTTTTGTTTGTTTTGGTTTTTTTATCGCCCATAGTATTTGTGATGAGTAACATGACCATATTTTCAGAATCCAGATCATGACACACGTTTCATTACAGGAGTTCCTGGCAGTTTGTTTATACCATAATATTGACAAAGAAATGTAAATTATATATATTAGATAGATAAAAATACATACACACACTTTTGCCTTTATTGAAAAATGAAATTAGAAGCATAGAACCCCTGCAGGAATAAAATTTAGTGTTCAATTAAAATTTATATTTGTGCTCCAACAGAATATCTATATATAAAATAGTGACTAGTTAGAAGGGCAGAGGAGATGTATGTGGTCCCTACTATAGGGAACAGAAAATTGAATATGTGGCTACAGTAAGGATAACAAGAAAAAAATAGGATCACCTTCTGGGAGACCTCTGCTGTGACTGCTGTCATTTATAAGTTTGAGAAATTAACTCTGACACATATATCGAGGGGAAAGGCAGTGTTTGAGGAAAGCTACAATAACCTTAATCAGTGCAGGTATCACATGAAATAATTTTGCATGCTGCTTAGTGTCAATTATAGATTTTCCCATAAAAGTTATCAGAACCTGAGCATCTATGATGATGTCCTTTTGGGACTTCAGTAACCTAATGCACCTCCAGGATGAGGATTAAAGAGTTAACTTTGTATAGAATTTGTCCCTATCACAGAGTGTCTTCCAGTTTTACTTATAATTTCTAGGCATGACTTCACACTGATTTATAATCATTAGCCTTCACAAAATCAGATTTTCACCAGTGGCTGTAGAATTTCTTAATTATATGGTAAAGAAGGAGCATGCATTCTTTTTTGTATTGATTTTTACCACAGTAAAGTTCTCAGCAGACCATCACATTGCCTTCACATGCACACTTTTCTCCTATAGGGTAACATCTAACTATCAAAAACAAACCTCACAAAAGAAGACATACAAATGGCCAATAAACACATGAAAAGGTGCTCAACATTGTTAGTCTTTAGGGAAATATAAATCAAAACTACAATGAAGTACCTCTTCACACCCATTAGGATACTTATAACCCAAAATACCTCTTCACACCCACTAGGATACTCATAACCAAAAAGGCAGACAATAATACATGTTAATTCTGTTCCCTAGAGTAGAGACCACATACATCTGCCCTTCCTAATTAGTTATCATTTTATGTATAGATATTCTATTGGAGCTCAAATATAAAGTTTAATTGAGCACTAAAGTTTAGGTTTGTTTTTGGTAGTTATGTTTGGAGAAAAGTATGTATGTGAGGGGAATATGATGGTCTGTGGAGGAATTGACTGTAATAGAGAGTGGTGGCACAATTTGTAAGGTTGCAGAGCAGATCCTAGGAGTGGTTTGTAGGAAATATCTAAGATAAAAACAGCACTAAATAAAGCAATGAATGTTTGCTTTAAAAAAGGTGGAGAATATAGAAAAAGTATAAAGAAGAAAGTAGGTCAGATGCAGTGGCTCATGCCTGTAATCCCAGAACTTTGGGAGACCGAGGTGGGTGGATCACGAGGTCAGGAGACAGAGACCATCCTGCCATCGTGGTGAAAGTGCGTCTCTACTAAAATACAAAAAAATTAGCCAGGTGTGGTGGCATGCACTGTAGTCCCAACTACTTGGGAGGCTGCGGCAGGGAAATCTCTTGAACCCAGGAGGCGGAGGTTGCAGTGAGCTGAGATCACACCACTCACTGCACTCCAGCCTGGCAACAGGCTCTGTCTCAAAAAACAAAACAAAACAAAACAAAAAACCTCATGGCCGGTCGTGGTGGCTCACATCTGCAATCCTAGCACTTTGGGAGGCCGAGGTCGGGAGTTCAAGACCATCCTGGCCAACATGGTGAAACCCCATCCTGTCTCTACTAAAAATACAAACAATTAACCAGTATGGTGTGGTGGCATGCACCTGTAGTCCCAGCTACTCAGGAGGCTGAGACAGGAGAATTGCTTAAACCTGGGAGGCAGAGGTTGCAGTGAACCAAGATTGTGCCACTGCACTCCAGCTTGGGTGACAGAACAAGATTCCATCTCAAAAACAAAAATACAAAAAATAAGCCAGGTATGGTGGCGCATGCCTGTTATTCTAGCTACTCAGGAGCCTGAGGCAGGAGAATCACTTGAACCAGGGAGGTGGAGGTTGCAGTGAACTGAGATTGCCCCACTGCACTCCAGCCTGGGCAACAGAGCAAGACTCTGCCTCAAAAAAAGAAAAAATCTCATGAATTGTTTATTTCTGAAAATTTTCACTTGATATTTTTGAGCCATGGTTAATATTTTTAGACAGGTGTGTACCACCACACCCGGCTATGTGGGCAAATGAAACCCTGGAAAGGGAAACTGAGGATAAGGCGGGGGGTGGGGAGGGGCTACTGTAGTAGGATTTTGTGGTGGAAAGAGTACTGAACCAGGAATCACACTTGGTTCTAATCCTGGCTCCCTTCGGACCTGGGACAGATACTTCCTATTAAATCATTGTCTTAAATAAGGAAAGTGGGATAACCAAGAACCCAAGCCTCTGTCAACTCACAAGTGTCATGCATCCTACGTGTGTACTTCACAGACTGGGTCGCCGAAGGAAAACCATGAAGCTCTGCCGAGAACTCTCTGATTTGGTTGTGTACACAAACTCCGTGGCCGCCCAGGACATTGTGGATGATGGTAAGGACTGGGAGTTTTCTCCTTCTGCTCTGGATAAATATTCTTGACCTTTATTTTTCAGTTGTTAATGAACTTTTGTTAATCTGATTATCAACACACATTTTTGGGACTATGTAGAAACCAATTTGAGTGTCAGGAAATTCACTGCTGCTATAGTGTTTAGTTCATATGGAGGGTTCTACTGATTTCTATGGTTGCCTGATTGACTAGAGGCCAGAGAAGTTTCCCACAGGGCCCAGGAGGACTTGATTACTATAAAAAGAAATTCACCATGGCAAGATCTTTCTGCAACACTTGAACTGTGAAGAGCAGGCCTGGTTTCAGGACCAGGTCACAGATGGCCATTCCAAATGTGAAAGACCAAAAAAAGGAAGCAATTGATTGGCTAAAACCACACCTTGGAAAGCCCTGTATTTTCTCAGTGAAAGTTTTGACTTGGGTGAAAATAGCTTAATCCAGATTGAAGTTTTAACAAAAAGAGCAGAAATCTCAGCAGCATTGTCTCCACTGTTTTTCACCTATCAGTTGCCACACGGAGCTGAGAAATTCCAGTCACGTCTATTCGTACCCTTGGCTCTCTTGCTAGTTACTCTTGTCTTCTTTATCTTCTGTTTCATTTAGTTACTGAATGCTTGCAGAAATAACCTGTTGTCATGTGGCTTTTCATCTAATTTTAATTTTAGTGGAACTGAAATGTAAATCAATCTCCAAATTTCTCAACAAGTTTTAGTGAAAGGAAAACAGCATTGTGGTGAGTCTTATGTCCTCACAAACCTCCAGGATTCTTCTCTCTTATCTCCCCTACCCAACCCCCACTCCACAAATGTATCTTTTGCTATTTGCAGAAAGATTTCTTCCTTTAGCCTTGATTCTTTCTTCAAATGGTAACAATTATACAAGATTTAAATGAATTTCACAAGTGAGAGCATGAGAAACTGTAGGATTCTCAGCAAGTGAGCAACACACTCTTATAATAATTGCCCTTAGCTCAAAAATAAACTCAGGGAATGATTGCATTAAGTTAAAGGTATATTTGGTTTAGGGAACAAAAATTTCCAATAAATGCCTTGGAAAACATAATCCTACTAATTTAATGAAAATTAATCTTGAGTACATTTTAGCTCTTGAACTTAAGCTGTTTTTATCTTTTTTATTTTTTTGCCAGCCCCAAAATGAAAACTAGATAATGAATGCATGGTTTATCCTAATGTGATACAAATCAACTCTATTAATGTACTAATTGATATGTGCCTAATTAGCAAGGTCATATTAATGATACTGCGATGTGCATATTTATGTGGAGAGACAGAAAAAAACAGTAGTATTGATTATAGTCCTATTCCATCTGAATTAGGCTTGTCAAAAAGATGATATTTTCTCCTATAATGTTTAAAACATCTCTCATCAAAATCTGCAAATAAGTTCAATATTAGTATGTTGAGATATGTAAACTATGTTAAGAGGTTATATCAATTAAAAATATGAACATGTATCTTTAAGGAAAGAGTCTAAACTAGAAGCATCATCACATTAAAAACTGTAACCCTCTCATTTCTTTGCCACAACTTGTATTCCTGACTGTTCTAACTCTGGAGTATCATTTTCAGTTGGGAAGCATCTAACATCTAAGGGTGTCCAACCCTGAGGACCGCAGGGGGCCCTGGGAAACTGTGTGTGTTAATAAACATGCACAGTCTAGATATGACTCAGGCCCAGCTGGCTCAGCAAAGCCATATATGGTTCAACTCCTTGGTTTCATGGACCATATCTCACCATCTGGGCTCAGACACACTCAGCTTATTAGGGTTGAATAAAAATGAGACTCTGGGTCAGTTTGGGTCTTTTTATCTGGGCTGGTCTTTTCCAGCATATTCAGAGGACATATCGGTGGTCATTTTGGGGATAGGGTAGGGGGGATTGGTGAAAAAGTGGGAATAGTGGGGGCTGTGTAGATAGGGTACAAAAGGTAGGATTGAAGACAAGCGGAATATTAAATGTTTGGAGTTTTACTCTGTTATGACCCCCAGATTTGCAGCTTCTGTGAGTCCAGATGGACTGCTCCTGATGATTGTCCTGGAAGAGACTTTCGTACAGGCTTCATGTACTTTTACCTCCCTTTGCTTTTTTCCATAGTTTATATGCATGGCTAGGTGAATGACTGTCCTTGTTCTTAAAACTTTTATTCCTTTATAATGCTTTTGACCTCTTTTTCTCTATTATTATTCCTTTCTCCCAAACAGGCTTTGACTTGTTCCATAATTCTATTCAAATCAACTTTAAAAGTCAACTTTTAATTTTTGTAATTGTTCTTTTTTCTTTGTTTTTTTGGATCCTGATTGTTACTATTAAAACATGTTTTACATGCATGCCTTTTAGAAGAATGCCTTCAATGAATGTCTTCCTGTTATCAGGAATAAGCTATTTAGATAGTTGTATTAATCCATGGTTGTCTATTTATTATGGTTATTTTTTTCTACCTGTTCTCTTCATGCTAGCCAGATAGACATAAATTAGTGGGATGATTAAATTCTTAGGAAGAACAGGGGACCCAGAAATAGACAGCTACTTGAGCAAGACACACAGCTCTAATTTGGCCTGAAAATGGCAGAAGAACCCTAAGAATGGAATTTTATGTGTCTTTCTTGTTGAGGAGCTGCCTCTACTCTGGTTGAATCCACTCTAGTGCTCTGCTTTTTGTTATTGGTATAATCTGACGTTATTATAAAGTCTTTTGTGAGTGGTGTTTTCTTTGCTGTAGTTCTCACTTTTCTTTTTTCTCTATTAAAAACTGCCAGGAACCACAGGAAATGTGTTATCATTCAGTGAAACAAGAGCACATCAGGTGGTTCAGCAAAAATCAGAGCAGTTCATGATTTATAACCAAAAGCAACTCACAAGGATTTACCCCTCTGCCTACCGAATTGATTCCAGTAACTTCAACCCTCTCCCCTACTGGAACGCAGGCTGCCAGCTAGGTGTGTATTCCTTGGGAAGGAGTGGCTCTCTATGTATCCTAACTATCCTGCCATCTTGCCTAATTCTCTGCAACTTTCAACTTGCACAGTGGCATTGAATTATCAATCTGAAGGACGAATGATGCAGCTAAACCGAGCCAAATTCAAGACAAATGGCAATTGTGGTTATGTCCTCAAACCCCAGCAAATGTGCAAAGGTGTGTATTAATTTCATAGTCATAAATGCAGGTGTGTATTAATTTCATAGTCTAAATGCAGGCAACCTTTATTAAAGAAGCTGTTTAGAAAGTGTGATACCCCAGAGTTTTTCAACATATTTTTTCAAAAAGATAGATTAAACTGTTTGAATGTAAATTAGAATTCTTGTCACAATGACTTAATATTTGGTTAGCCATGATGTTTAGAATGTTATGTTGAGAGGTTTTGTGTGAAAGAGGGACATGGATAGCATTGGGTTATCATTTGAAATCCAGTGCCCCATATAAGCTGGACTGCTTTTTAAGGTCTGAGCCCTATTTTTTAGAAACTATCTTAAGTAATGTGAGTTTGTGACTTGCTGGCAAGCTTCAATTCCACCTGAGACAATTTTATCAAGCTCTTTTATTCAGTGTAGTCCAATTACAAAACAGTGCTAACAAAAGAGAAAGGATAGGCTGGGCACGATGGCTGACCCCTGTAATTCTAGCACTTTAGGAGGTTGAGGTGGGAGGATCAACTAAGGTCAGGACCAGCCTGTCAGGAGTTCGAGACCAGCCTGTCCAACATGGTAAAACCCCATTTCTACTAAAAATACATAATTAGCTGGGCATAGTGGTGCATGCCTGTAGTCCTAGCTACTTGGGAGGTTGAAGCAGGAGAATTGCTGGAACCTGGGAGGCAGAGGTTACAGTGAGTCGAGATCACACCATTGTGCTCCAGCCTGAGTTATAGAGTGAGACTCCATCTCAATAAATAAATAATTGTTAGATGAAACAACACTTACTTTTGGTTCTGCTCATTAAAATGATTTTTTTAAATTTCCAAATTGCATTTATAACAATTCAGATAAAATAGTTGTTGATAGGATTAGCCTCAAGATTTTATACTTTGCATGTTTTCTGGCTCTGCTGTTTACTTAATTTCAGATCTTTTTGTTTGCTATATTCACTCATACCTGAGATAGTTTAGGTTAGAAAATTATTTGAAGCTGATATAATTGTTCTTTTTATGCTGCTGGTGTTCAAACAAAATGCTTCTCTTCCTCCATTTCACAATTGATCATTGCATTGCAGCACTTGCTTTAAGTTGGCCCAGTCCACTAGCCTTTGGAAACATAGATTCTAATGAAAGCCACAGATATGCTACACTGATAGTTATGTGAGAATTTCTTTGCTCTAAGAAAGTTGTAATTCAGCAATTGTTTTTTCTTTGTTTATAGCTTAAGCTATACATGCATGTGTGTTTCTTTTTATGCTACCAACTTATACTTTACTTGGCCTAGGTACTTTCAACCCTTTCTCTGGTGATCCTCTTCCTGCCAACCCTAAAAAGCAGCTCATCCTAAAAGTTATCAGTGGACAGCAACTCCCCAAACCTCCAGACTCCATGTTTGGAGATCGAGGCGAGGTATGTTGCCTATGACGTGTCTAAGTGGTTAATTATGTGATTATCTTAGTGCCTTCACATTTTATCCAAAATGTCTTCAGAGCCATATGTGTGTTAATAACTGAGCACTGACCTCAGCTTATCAGACATCAGTCGATTTATTGGTAAGTCACACAGTTCTTGCTGTACTGCAGTCCATTGTCTATTTTGAAGGCATGAGTACACACATTTGAATTCACAATTTAAGATTGACACTGGCATTGCTAAAATTGGAGTGCAAAGGACAATTTCATTATTATTATTATTATTATTATTATTATTTTTTGAGATGGAGTCTTGCTCTGTCACCAAGCTGGAGTGCAGTGGCACAATCTCAAATCACTGCAACCTCAGACTCCCTGATTCAAGCTATTCTCCTGCCTCAGCCTCCCAAGTAGCTGGGATTACAGGCGCCTGCCACTGTGCCCAGCTAATTTTTGTATTTTTAGTAGAGACAGGGTTTCACCATGTTGACCAGGATGGTCTTGATCTCCTGACCTCGTGATCTGCCCACCTCAGCCTCCCAAAGTGCTGGAATTACAGGCATGAGCCACCGCACCTGGTCGACAATTTCATTATTAATGGAACATTGCCTAAGAGTATATCTTAACCTCCATCCACACTCCTCTCCTCCTGCAATGCTCCTCCCTGCTGCACATCAGCCACCTACCTGCTCCTCAGCTGTGTGCTGATTCTTATTATTATCTGCTGTACCTGTGTAGCATTTTAAAAGGTATTATCTGTGGCCACAGTCTCTTTTCTTTCCAGAGCTTTTAGCCCATTGTTTCCATTATCCCTTCTTGGCCCCTGTTTTCTCCCTACATAACAGCTTTTGCTGTGCTCGTGCCCTTCCTTCTGGAGCTGATCCATTACTTCAGGCTCTTTGTCACTCCTGCCTGTTAAACTATTGTTTTTTGATCTTAAGGAAGGAAACCACAGAGCTCTGCAATTTGGTACCATCATAAATACTTTATTTCAGAACTCTACTTTCTTTTTTTTTATTATTATACTTTAAGTTCTGGGGTACATGTGCAGAACGTGCAGGTTTGTTACATAGGTATGCACATGCCATGGTGGTTTGCTGCATCTGTCACCCCATCATCTACAATAGGTATTTCTCCTAATGCTGTCCCTCCCCTAGACCTCCAACCCCCAACAGGCCCATGTGTGATGTTCCCCTCCCTGTGTTCATGTGTTCTCATTGTTCAACTCCCACTTATGAGTGAGAACATGCTGTGTTTGGTTTTATGTTCTTGTGTTAGTTTGTTGAGAATGATGGTTTCTAGCTTCATCCATGTCCCTGCAAAAGACATGAACTCATCCTTTTTTATGGCTGCATAGTATTCCATGGTGTATATGTGCCACATTTTCTTTTTTTTTTT
>NW_016107340.1:5244025-5260900 GCF_001604975.1 Cebus imitator | reverse complement strand
CCTTTATTTCTTTTTCTTGCCTGATTGTTCTGGCTAGAACTTCTAATACTATATTGAATAGCAGTGGTGAGAGAGGGCATCCTTGTCTGGTGCCAATATGTGCCACATTTTCTTTATCCCGTCTATCATTGATGGGCATTTAAGTTGGTTCCAAGTCTTTGCTATTGTGAACAGTTCCGCAATAAACATACATATGCATGTATCTTTACAACAGAATGATTTATAATTCTTTGGGTATATACCCAGTAATGGGATTGTTGGGCCAAATGGTATTTCTAGTTCTAGATCCTTGGGGAATCACCATACAGTCTTCCACAGTGGCTGAACTACTTTACACTCCCACCAGCAGTGTAAAAGCGCAGAACTCTGCTTTCAGTGCTTTAGACTTTCTTAGATCAGCTTTTTCTAGATTCTTTGGGTTTTTATTCCTTCCTTATTCATCGCCCAGAACTGGCACCACAAAAAGAGTCAACAGATGACCAACAAGACAAGATCCCTCCCGCTAGAGGATAGGATGGGAATTAAAGTATACAAATCAAACATGGATAACTTGATTAATTATTATACCACCCAGATCAAGACAGAGCATATTCAGAATCCCTAGAAGGCTCCTGTCCACCTTCCCAGTCAATACTGCCCTTCCAGCTGCCTCCCATAGAAAACACCAACCCCTATCACAGCAGACAAGTTTTGTCTATTCCTAAACTTTATATAAATGGACTCTTAGAGTAGGTACTCTTTTATGTCTGGCTTGCTCAACATTATTGTATAGCAGAACTTTTTTTTCATTGTTGAGAGTATTCATTAAATGCATATTTCTGACCGGGCACAGTGGCTCACATTTAAAATCCCAGCACTTTGGAAGGTTGAGGTGGGTGGATTGTTTGAGCTCAGGCATTTGAGACCAGCCTGGACAACATGGCAAAACCACATCTCTACAAAAAAATACAAAAATTAGCCAGCTATGGTGGCATGAGCCTATTGTCCCAGCTAAAGGCTACTGTGAGCTAAGATCACACCACTGCACTCCAGCCTGGGAGACAGAGTGAGACCCTATCTCAAAAAACAAAATAACAAAAAACAAAAAGTGCATATTATCCATCCTACTCATGATAGAAAGTTTGGTTGTTTCCAGTGTTTGGCTATTATAAATATTGCTGCTTTGAGCATTTTTGCATGGGCAAAACATCTCAGTTCTGTTGGGTATTTGCCCTGAACTAAAATTGTAGGTTCATTAGGTAGTTTGTTGGCATTAGTAAATACTAGCAAATAGTAATTTAATATGTCTTATACTTGTCTCACATATCTGAATCCACCATGCCTAGTACCATTTCTTTTTCTTACTAAGCACTTTATAAAATCAGTTGCTGTTGAAATGTAGACATTTTGGTTAATATTCTCAGATTAATGAACTATGTATAGAAATATATTATTTGTAATAGTACTATCATACTTTCTCTTTATTTAATAGATCATTGACCCTTTTGTTGAAGTTGAAATTATTGGATTGCCAGTAGATTGTTGTAAAGATCAAACCCGTGTGGTGGATGACAATGGTAAGATGATAATCTGTGTTTACTTTTAATGAAGATGGTCTAGAAATAGAATTTACACTAAAAAAGGCATCTATGTAGAAGAGCAAGAAATCTCTAAAATCCATAACTGCCATTGAGTTTATGTTAAAAGCTTTTCAACACATGAAACTAAGTAACTGTGGGATTGATACATGGTATATTTTGATGGTGTTGTAATCTAGGCCCTCCAGACTTTTACTTTTGAAGCTATGTTTTTTTTTCTAGTAAATGAAATTTTAAAGAACTGGGTTAAAAATTCACTGAGGAAGTGACTCCATTATATTTTTATATTGTATTTTTATGACACGAATTTTCTCAAAGCTCCATTGTGAAGCCTACGTGTCTTGGTAATTTCTCACTTTTTCTGGAGCATGTAAAACTCTAAAGGCAAGCACAATATAGTCTGCCGAGTTTACTTCTTGAATATTTACATACGATTGGAGGGGTAGCATTCTTCTTATATTTTGGCCATAATTTAAAGAAAGTTTTCTTTACTCAAGCCTCATGTCTTTTTCTTGTTAATCTTTTGAAGTTTCTTTGTTCATACATTTCACAAACATTATTGCATACCTGTTTTTCTCAATCTCTTGTCATTAATAATGTAAAATACATTTGAAGCATAATCATTAATTTGAGAAATTAGGGGTTCATAGGGAGTCCCTGAAGGAACACTAGAAATCCCAAGCAGGGCAAACCTATAACTTAGGAAAAACATTCACATAGAAAACAACCTTCTTAAATTACATTTAATGTTCAATAGACTATTCTGTTTTAGTCTCAGAAATAATTGAGAGGTCATCACTTAGTCAACAAAGAGATCTTCTTTTATTCAAGAGGGCACTCTCAGTGATTTTTCAGCTCATAATTATTTCATTAGCTTGAAGCTTTTTATTAGGTTAAGTGGTTAATACCTCCTAAATGCATATATTTTTAAAAATTTATTTTCATTTTTTAGAAAGAAAAAACAAACTTACAGAGTACTTGACTTTTTAACAACTTTTATAGTTATTTTATTGGAGAGAATTTTACCAAGTAAAGGTATTTTTGCGTTTTTGTATTTGAGATGAATTATATGTTTTTGACTTATTTTTCAGTAGCTGTGAAAATATGACATCATTCATGCAGTAAGGTCTTGCTTCATGAGGAGATACTGGAATCAATAGTGCACAGTCCAATTTGACCCTGTTACTAACTATAAGGCCTTGTGAACATTATTGTCTATGAACATCAATTTTCTCAACTACAAAATGTCTTATAAATTCTGATATTTCCTACTTTAAAATATGAATGTTACTTGTATAGTTTTTGAAAGTAATATGTTTTTTGAAAGTCAGTTATATATTTAAAAAAAAAGAAACAAAAACGAAAACCCTGCTCTACTCTAAAAACTCTAAAAATCCTCTAAAACTCTTAGAGAATTGCTATAAGAAATATGATGATATATGTACAATAGTAGTTGAAATCTGCAAAAGCACTTTATAAAATGGTTGTTGGTGGTTATTACAGTAGCAGAATTTTTGGTGTCGGAGAAGCATAATTCTGTTGGGAGAGGATATCATTCTTTATTGTTTTTGCTAAAACATTATTCTTAGATCACTACTATTGATAAGTTTCGAACTTATTGAAGCATTCTGAATACTAAAAAGCTCTATAACACAGGCATCAAAGATTAATAGAATTGATATGATAATTTACAGGCAATTTTCTTACCAATTATTTTCTAGCAAGGGGGTAGATTTCAAGACTTTATTCCAGTAAGGCATCCTGGAGTGGCTTAGTTGTCTTTATGAGTTTAATAACCATTGCAAGCAATTTTCACCGTGTGCTTTGGATGTGTTGCAGCCAACTCATTTTCAGCCAAGTTGTTTGCTTTTCTGATTTTTCTTTCCCTATTTCTCTGAGGATTTAACCCTGTGTGGGAAGAAACACTGACGTTTACAGTACACATGCCAGAAATCGCTTTGGTTAGGTTCCTTGTGTGGGATCATGATCCCATTGGACGAGATTTTGTTGGACAAAGAACCGTGACCTTCAGCAGCTTAGTGCCTGGTAGGTATGAGCTGGCCTTTTCTCTCTAGACTGGCCATTCCTTTTTCTCTGGAAGATGTAATACATGATATGTTACTTACATAATAGTATATGTGATATATAAAATATATGTCATATGATACATGTGACTTTTAACAAGCTTTGTAAAAATGTGCAGTGGGTCATACCTGTAATCCCAGTACTTTGGGAAGCCGAGGTGGGTGAATCAGTTAAGGCCAGGAGTTCAAGACCAGCCTGGGTAACATGGAAAAACCCTGTCTCTACTAAAAATACAAAAATTAGCCAGGTGTGGTGGTGAGCACCTGTAATCCCAGCTACTCAGGAGGCTGAGGCAGGGGAATCACTTGAACCCAGGAGTCGGAGGTTGCTGTGAGCCGAGTTCATGCCACTGCATTCCAGCCTGGGTGACAGAACAAAACTCTGTCTCAAAAACAAAAACAAAACTATAGTCAAGTCAGATACTTAATTTTATTGCACCCATGGGAAAGCCAAATGCAAGTTCAGTTAAGAAGAAATGACTCTCTTTTCTTTTATCAGGTTACCGACATGTCTATTTGGAAGGACTGACAGAAGCATCTATATTTGTACACATAACCATCAATGAAATCTATGGAAAGGTGAGAAAGACCATAGGGTTTAAAGTCACATACACTAATATGGTCCCCAACAATGCTACTGATTAGTTGCATAATAGGAATGTAAATTTTGACAAACTGTTCTTGAACCAAAGACTATAAGGAAGCCTAGCAAGCTCCGTCTGCTATTCCAGTCATGTCCTGATCCACCTGTACTTTTCACTGTTTAAGGGTGTGTACTCATTTCTTCTATACTGGGGCCCTCTCTGGGCTTAATAGAATTGAGAAAACTATTATTCTCTCAGGCAACAATTTGTTTGGTTAAAACAATGAAAATATAACTAAACATTGAATTTTATATTAATCCTTAAAAAGACTCCGCTGGCTTCAGTGGGAAATGTAGTGTCTCAGATGGTTGACGAATTACCTGTACTAACTGGGCTATGATCCCAGCTGCTTCTAGGCAGGCCACATTTATATAGTACTGTTGTTTTTAACTGAAAATCTGAAAATTGTGAATGAATTTTAAAGCTACCTATGGGGCTGAAAAGGAGACCACAAAAAATACATTCTGTTTCTTTCCTGATGCTGTTGTCTTGGTTATAGAACTCATTTGAGGTTTACAGATCAGTAGGTTGTCCTCTGGTCATGTCAAGTAATTGGGGACTTGGCTACTGGTATAAATTTTCAGGACCACATGGGATTTGGAGGGACTGTTAAAGCATTGAATGGGGCCTGGAAATGTCCAGTGCTCTTTATCAGAAAATCTGTCTAGCTGGAAGCTTTCTCATTTGTGAATATGGGCTAAAAATAGTACCAACCTCATAAATAAATATAGACCTTATCTTTGGAAAGCTGCCTGGTACATAGTAAATCCTCAGAAATATTGGCTAATATTAATATTATGACTGCAATCCAATTAATAAGGAATGGACCATTTCAAGCTAAATTGGGGAATATAATGTTTATTTTCATATCAGTCAGCAAGGGCATGGAGGTGTGGGTGTGAGGATCTTAATTTCTAAGACTGGTGAAGTTTTATACCATAACTTTCTGTGTTTAGTTCTGAACTTCTGTTTGTGCCGCAGTTTGGGATCTTGCCTCTCACCCTAGTCGCCACAAATATAAATAATTCAAAAATGGTTCTTGAATACTAGGAATCCCAGGTTAACTACAAATTATCTCTAGCATTTATCATGTTGAGGGAAACAATTAAATTCTGAATTTGTTTAAAACTTGAGCCAGAAATAATTAAAATCTGAATGTGTTCTATATCACCTCTATCCTCTCTCCTAAGTAAATGTCCATTCATGAGTCATATTATATATTCCTTTCAAGATGGGCTCGGGTTGGGATCCACACATCACAGTGTGGTGGTATTGGTTGAACAATGAATAAGCATAAGACTGAAAATCCCCAAAAGTAAGAGAAAGGGTTTATAGACATGTATACATTTTTTCTTTTGTGTTTACCTGTGCCACCTTCTTCAGTGAGCCCCAATTGTGTTTTGTTGTGTTTGTTTTTTCCTTTGCAGTGGAGCCCTTTAATACTCAACCCCAGTTATACAATATTGCACTTTCTAGGAGCTACAAAGGTAGTTTCTCAGCATGGTGCTTTATTCTGGCCGGCATATTTCTTTTTAAGTGGTTATGGCAGCATGCTTTTTCATATCACTCCATTTTCCTGCTTACCACTTTGAAACATGCATCTGTTGCTTTAAGGCGCCTGAAGTTTGTTAGTTGTGGAGATTTTTCCTACCACTTTGTCATCTCTGAGTAGGAAACTTCTGGGAAAGTTTGATGTAAGAATGGAAGGCTGAAGTCCTTGCAAAGTAAGGTTGATAAGATGTGCATGAAGTTGTGCAAACATGCTGTGAGCTGCTGCTTTCTTGGTTTGAATATATTTCAATGGCTGTACAATTTCGGTTTATATTCATTTTTCATGGAGCTGTCATTTTAAAGGCAAATTGTTGACATGATGGCATTTTCTTAACTTGTGGTTGGTCATTTTGTGTCTTCAGAACAGACAACTCCAGGGTCTGAAGGGACTGTTCAATAAGAATCCTAGGCACAGTTCTTCAGAAAACAATTCCCATTATGTACGGAAACGATCGATTGGAGATAGAATTCTGCGACGCACGGCGAGCGCCCCGGCCAAAGGCAGGAAAAAGAGCAAAATGGGCTTCCAAGAAATGGTGGAGATAAAGGATTCTGTGTCTGAGGCCACAAGAGATCAAGATGGCGTGCTGAGGAGGACCACACGTAGTTTGCAAGCACGCCCTGTCTCTATGCCCATTGACAGAAACCTTCTGGGAGCTTTGTCGCTGCCCTTATCAGAAACAGCAAAAGACATTGAAGGAAAAGAAAACTCTCTGGGTAAGATGCTTTAAGTTTCTCTAAGACTAAACCCTTCTAGGCTGCATTTCAGTCCCTGATTACCATTATGAAGTGGTTGACATTCTGTACTCAAAGTAAAATATACTGAAAAATCAATAATTTTTAATGTAATCTTCTAGACCAGAAGATTTCAAACTTTAGGGGCCAGGTAGATCCATTTTCTCCTCACCAAGAGCTTTATAGTATCAACGTCAGAAATTGACAGTGAGGGATAGGGGAGCCATTAGATGTGATGGTGCAGAGAGGAAGGTGAAACCTGCAAAATAGGATTCAAAATATTGGTTTTCCAAATGAGTGCCATATTTACTGATTGTTCTGAGGGTGAATATGGTTGTATTACTTTTCTTACCATATGATCTTTCGATGATTGGAAATGTTTATGGAGAAAGAAAGCCAGATGTTGAAAACAAGCCACCTTTTTCAAAAACAAGCAAATCTTTTTTTTCTCAAAAGGTGGCTCAGGCAGTGTTTTTCTATGGCCTCTCTTCCCTGATCCTTAGATGCTGGCAGGGATGGAGGCATGTCTGCAGCTTCAGTGTGGTTATGGGCTCTACAAACATAGGAACCAGGTGCTGCCTGTCTTTTTCCTTAATTTGAGTGTATCATTGACTCATATTGTGAGCTCAATAAAGAGTGAGGACTGCCTTGAAGTGTGGCAGAGAGCTTTTGAGTGATGTCGGTGACTCCCATCCCATCCTACCTGGGGGTAAATTTAAGTGCCAAAACTATGTCCATTTGATGCCTATGCACCAAATACATTTTAATTAAATCAGAATCACCTCAGACAAGTAAAATGTGGTATTGATTTCCTTTAGCAAAATTGTTCATTTATCTTTTATCAAATGTTCTATTTTCGTGATTTCTTTTCTCACGAACACCATTTTACTTGTATTGATTTTTGTTATAAGATATTCTTGAATGGTTTATTTGAAGGAGAAAAAGAACATTTAAAAACTTGAAATTTTGCTAAGAGGAGTGTCACAGAAAAGATAAAATATGTGCCTTAAAATGTATTTAAAAACCCCATCTTTGGGAAAAATAAAGCTGTATTCAATAGAAGTTGGTTCTATCCTGTTAATGCCACAATTAAGATGTTAATACCGTTAAGGTGAGTTAGAAAGCAATTTTGAGGTGGTGTTTCTTTTCTACTTTAAAAAAAACAGTTATATAAATTAGTCATGTATGTTATAATATACATGACTTTTGGTAAATATAAAAAAATACATAGTTATATTACAGAAAAAACCATTAAGCACAGAAAAAGCAGAATACAAAATTCTATACATTATTCTGTTCTTCTGCAAAAGCTTACAGTGACTGTCTCAGTGATAACATCATATGGTATTTAATTTTTCCTTTATAATTCTTTGAGGTTTTCAAAATTTTTATGATGAATATTTTTAGTTTGGAAACTAATAAGTTAAACAAATTCTTTTTTCTTATACAGCATGACTCTGAAAGTATTATTAAAATAATCTGATCAAGAATTGAATACCTTATACTCTCCTAGCAGTATGCTAACCATGATGGGATATCCCAAATTATGTGAATTGTGTTTTCACGATTTACCTTTACTGTGCCTGACAACTCACTTCCACTTTTAGGAAAAGATGCAATATGAAATTTGCATATTAAAAAGAAATATATGATTAACCAAAAATTAGATATTAGCAATGACATGGAATTGACAGCCAATTATTTTCTTTACATTTTAAATCAACAGATATTGATATTTTAATGCATTTGTCACACCTTCCAATTATTTTAGAAACTAACTGATTAAATGAAATATGCTGCCAAAATGTTTTAAAAATGATGTTATTTATGTTTTTCTTCTTCTTCTTCTTCTTTTTTTTTTTTTAACTAATACATGTATAACTGAAAGCTTATAGTATCTTGCTTACAGGTACCACAATGCTTTGTTTAACAGAGCTGTCTTGTTCTGTTTTTATTGCCATGCTTCTGTGTAGTACAAATCTGAATAGGAAACAACGTAAGGTAATCCTCACTGTAAAAGTATGGTAACTCATTGACATTTTTTTGGCAATGAATATTACATCCTTTACAGATGTAATAGATACTCAAAGGGAAGCTTCAGTGAAATTCCTATAACTATATTTTACCATTTATTCATCACACAGACACTTCGTTGCAAACCTATGCAATCCATAATTATATTCTGTCACAGTGTAACAGATTTACATTCTCCATTTGTCTGTCTGAAGAAAACATGAGTGTCTGCAGGTCCTACATAAACTGATACATGTCATCTAAAATGTTGTTTGTTTCCTTCAGCAGAGGATAAAGATGGCAGAAGGAAAGGGAAAGCAAGTATTAAAGATCCACATTTTCTAAATTTCAACAAAAAGTTATCTTCCTCCTTCAGTGCTCTTCTCCACAAAGATACCAGCCAAGAGGATGCCATTGTATCTACTGCCCACATGTCAGTCACAGGAGAACAGTTGGGCATGTCAAGGCCTAAGGGTGGGAGAACTGCATCAAATGCCACAGGTGATTGCCAGGAAAATCCCTGTCCCGACAAGTCTCTCTCCCCAAGGCAGCATTTGGCTCCTGATCCTGTAGTTAACCCCACACAAGATCCGCATGGTGTGAAAATCAAGGAAAAGGGGAATGCCGAGGGCTTTGTGGAAGGGAAAACCATCTTGTCAGGAAGCATCCTTTCTCATAGCAACCTAGAAATTAAGAACATGGGAGGTAGTGGAGGTAAGGGCCGAGCTGCAACATCCTTTTCTTTGTCAGACGTCTCCGTGCTCTGCTCTGACATACCTGACCTACATTCAACTGCAATTCTGCAGGAGAGTGAAATTTCCCATCTTATTGACAATGTCACTTTAACAAATGAGAATGAGCCAGGCAGTTCCATCTCAGCCCTGATTGGCCAGCTTGACGAGACCAACGATCCAGCTATCACAGTTGTGTCTCATCTTCAAAATACCAGTGTGATGTCAGACCATTGTCCCCTGCCTAGCCTGGGCCTAAAAATACCCATCAAGCATGGTTTTTCCAAGGGAAAATCCAAGTCTTCCCTCCTGTGCTCATCTCCGGAGCTGATAACACTCTCGAGTCCTGAAACCACCAAACATGCAACATATACAGTTTATGAAACTACCTGCACTCCCATCTCTAAAACCAAACCAGATGATGACCTTTCTAGTAAGGCCAAGACAGGGGCCGTAGAGAGCAGCCTGCCTGGGTCCCCTAATACTTCTCATGGCTGGTTACCAAAAAGTCCTACTAAGGGAGAAGACCGGGAAACACTGAAGAGCTGCAGCCCAGCCTCTTACCCTGATTTGACCCTGGAGGCTGTAATACCTGATCCCACTCTCTGTTTCAATTCTGGGGAGAGCAGCCTTGTGGAAATTGATGGAGAATCAGAAAATCTTTCTCTAACAACTTGTGAATATAAAAGAGAGGGCACAAGTCAGCTTGCTTCTCCTTTAAAACTGAAGTACAGTCAGGATGTGGTAGAACACTTGCAGAGAGGTTTGAGAAACGGCTACTGTAAAGAGACCCTCCACCCTTCTGTCCCTGAAATATTCAACAATATTCAAGATGTCAAAACTCAACGTATTTCTTACCTAGCATATCAGGGTGCTGACTTTGTGCATAACCATCTCTCAAATTCAGATGCAAAAATGTTCCAGACCTGTGTGCCCCAGCAGTCTAGTGCTCAAGATATGCATGCCCCTGTACCCAAGCAATTGACACATCTTCCTTTGCCTGCTCTGAAACTGCCCAGTCCTTGCAAATCCAAAAGTCTAGGGGACTTAACATCAGAGGACATTGCCTGCAATTTTGAGAGCAAGTACCAGTGTATTAGTAAGAGTTTTGTTACAACTGGCATTAGAGACAAGAAGGGCATGACTGTGAAGACAAAGTCGTTAGAGCCTATAGATGCCCTGACGGAGCAGCTTCGGAAGCTTGTGTCCTTTGACCAGGAAGACAACTGCCAAGTGCTATATTCAAAGCAGGATGCCAATCAGCTCCCCCGGGCACTGGTCAGAAAGTTGTCATCCAGAAGTCAGAGCAGAGTGCGCAATATTGCTAGTCGTGCCAAGGAGAAACAGGAAGCCAACAAGCAGAAAGTTCCAAACCCCAGCAATGGGGGAGGAGTGATTCTTAGAAACAAACCCTCAGCACCCACCCCTGCGGTGAATCGCCACTCCACTGGCTCCTACATTGCAGGCTACCTGAGGAACACGAAAGGGGGTGGCCTTGAAAGCCGGGGCATCCCAGAGGGGGCATGCACGGCCCTTCGCTATGGCTACATTGACCAATTTTGTTCAGATAATTCTGTTTTGCAGACTGAGCCAAGTAATGATGATAAACCAGAAATTTATTTTCTTTTGAGACTGTGAATTATGTAAAACTGCATTCTTAAGATTTACAAGGTATTCCGTAGAATGTCAGAATTTTCAGTTTTCAGTACATAAGTTCCTTGGCTTGGGAATGATTTTCAGATGTATTTTTAAACTTGCATTTGGGTCTCCCTCTGACTTCATGTGTTCTCCCTGTTAATGTGTTTGTATATAGATTTGGTGACACTTCCCATGTACCTGTTATGATCTTTCTCCCCTGAGGTGTTGTAAACTGTATCAGTATGACATATGTGCATGCCCTAGATGTGAAACTCCTGAGCAGCTCGGGTTATAATGTGTGTATGTTTCACCAAGATGTCCTTTACTGTGTCCTCAGATTGCAGTCACAAATGTAGTCATTTTTACTCTCTAACCGTTGAGTTAAGAGACTTTGCAAACAACAAAGGGATGAATTCTGTACTTTAATTTGTTATCATTTTTCCTATGTTTCCCTCTTTGTTGAGAAGTCCAGATGCATTTTCTTTTTTGACATGGAGTCTCAACTCTGTCACCCAGCCTGGAGTGCAGTGATGCAATCTTGGCTCACTGCAACCTCCACCTCCCGGGTTCAAGCGATTCTCCTGCCTCAGCCTCCTGAGCAGCTGGGATCACAGGCACCCGCCACCACACCAAGCTAATTTTTTGTATTTTCTTTTTAGTAGAGACAAGGTTTCACCATGTTGGCCAGGCTGGTCTTGAATTCCTGACCTCATGACTCACCTCCCTCGGCCTCCCAAAGTCCTAGGATTACAGGCATGAGCCACCGCACCTGGCCTCCAGATGCATTTTTATAACTCAGTTTTTAAAAATTTAAAAATAGTTACCTGGCCTTTTAGGATGTTCTCATCCCACCCATAATGAGAGTTTAAAGGGGATAGATAGCTGTTCCCTATGCCCTCCCCACTTTTTGGAATAGGCTACAAGAGTGTGAGGAAGGCCGTCTTTTGTATATAAGGACAAAATTGTTTGTTTTACATACATTTTGTTACATATTTTTGCTAATGGCTTTGTATGTAACAAGAAGCCAGTTGCCAAACTACTTGTACTTTTGAATTATCTGATTGAATTATAGACTGCAAACAATGGCTTTCAGAATGAGGGACTTCCATCAGACTCTAATGATAATAGTAGCACAAATTGAAAACTTCCCCAAAGCTTTCAAAAAATATTTTCTCATAATAAAATTCAAGTTAATAGATAATTAGAAGAAACCTTTTTCCTTCAGGGAATGAAGCAACTCTATTTTAGTACTGACATGCATTATTTTCACTGTGAATTCATTTTTATTGCATGTTCAGATGTCCCTCTTTGTTTTGGTGGGGTTTTTTTGTTGTTTTTTGTTTGTTTGTTTGTTTGTTTTTGTAACATTAACTGTGATGATGTTCTTCTTGGAATTCATGAAAATATAATTAAAACACATTTTTAAACACTGGTCAACTTTTTTTACAATTGAAATTCATACGATGACTATTGACTAAAGCACTGAGAGCACTGGGACATACTTTCCATGTGTTTGTGGCAAAATAGAAAGCTATCACGGAGGACAATTTTAAGCAGGAATTTATGTCTCCGAGTGTTTTCCTTATGCTTTAAAGAGGATATTTGTGAGGTGACTTGAAAAAAAAATCAAATGTGATGAGTTTCTTTGCATTTGGCATTGCTATTGCATGTTTAAAAATAAGCCTTCCAAACTGGTTGTGGTGGTGGGCCGTGGGAAGGGAGTGGTGGTAGTGGTGATGGTGGTGGTCGTGGGTGGGGGAGCCATGTGAGGAAGGCAAATGAGATGCTATGTTTGGCAACTGAAATCGTCTGAAGCTTTGTGATGTGGGGGAAGAGTGCAGAGGAGAACACTTGGTCCCTGGTTCCCTGGGTCCCCAACTCTGAGCTTTTCCCCAAGGTTGGGGGTCCTTTATTTCCTGGACAGGCAGGGGGAATCTGCTTGGGAGTTGATGTGTAATGGTGAAAGGATGGATGACCCATTTCCATGCCCTTTGTGAGCCCAAGACATTTTTGTTTTCTTGGGGGCTTTGAACCCCCTAACTTCTATCCTTAGACCTTGGTTTGTTTTTAAGGTATCCTTGTTTTAGAAGGGATTGACATGATGTATGCTTGTTAAAATTCACTTGCCAAAGAATAGAATTTAGCTGCTTTTTAGGATTTGATGGTATCTTTGCTCTAAAAAAAATCCAGGAGTTTACATTTTTTTTGTTAAAGTAAACACTGACATTTTATAGACTAGAACTAGGAGATTCCGAAAATTGTGGGAAGTAAAATGCAAGCAATTTTAGAAAATAGATAAGGAATGTTTCTAACACAAATAAAAGACTAATATTTAAGGCGATAGATATCCCAGGTACACTGATTTGTTCTTTACAAATTATATGAATGTATTAAATTATCATATGTACCTCCTCCCAAAAGAAGAAAATAGGTTGGATGCACAGTACTTCTGGTTCTCCCAGGAAATATTTATTTTCCTTTGCTCCTTAAAGTTCTTAAATGGAAATATTTGAAAAGCAAATTTGATAATGAACTGGGATTAAATCAAGTTCATTTCGAAGATGAAAAAACTGAGGCTCAGCAGTGCTGTTTCCATTAAGCATAATCCATTAGCACGTTCATTTAGCTGATACTTTCTCTTTAAAAAAAATCAGAAGCACGTATTACTTCTTGGTGAATATTGAATTTAAGTCCTCTTAAATTTTTTTTTTTTTAGTTTTCATTTGTGTGGGTATACAGTAGGTGCCTATATATATGGAGTACATAAGATGTTTTGATATAAGTATGCAATTTGAAATAAGCACATCATGGAGAATGAGGTGTCCATCCCCTCAAGCATTTGTCCTTTGACTTACCCTTTGACTTATGAACAAGCCAATTGTACTCTTTATTTTAAAATATACAATTAAATTGTTATTGATTATAGACATTCTATTGTGCTATCATATAGTAGGTCTTATTCATTCTTTGTATATATTTTTTTTGTACTAATTAGCCATCTCCACCTCCACCCTCCCAGCCTCTTGCTACACTTTCCAGCCTATGGTAACCATCCTTCTACTCTATGTCCATGAATTCAATTGTTTTGATTTTTAGATCCTACAAATAAGTGAGAACATGCAATGTTTATTTTCTCTGTACCTGGCTTATTTCACTTAACATAATGATCTCCAGTTCCATCTGTGTTCTGCAAATGATGATCTCATTCTTTTCTGTGGCTGAATGGTACTCCATTGTATATATGTACCACATTTTCTTTATCCATTCATCTACTGATAGGCACTTAGGTTGCTTCTAAATCTTAGCTAATGTAAGCAGTGCTGCAACAAACATAGGAGTACAGATATCTCTTCAATATACTGATTTCCTTTCTTTGGAGTATATACCTAGAAGTGGTATTGCTGGATCATATGATAGCTCAATTTTTAGTTTTTGGAGGCACTTCCAAACTGTTCTCCATAGTGATTATACTAATTTACATTCCCACCAACAGTGTACAATAGTTCCCTTTTCTCCATATCCTCACCAGCATTTGTTATTGCCTGTCTTTTGGATATAAGCCATTTTAACTGGGGTGAGATGATATCTCATCATAGTTTCTATTTGCATTTCTCTGATGATTGATGATGTTGAACATCTTTTCATATGCCCGTTTGCCATTTGTATGTCTTCTTTTGAGAAAGGTGTATTCAAATATTTTGCCCATTTTTTGATCAGATTATTAGATTTTTTTTTTCTATAGTGTTGTTTGAACTCATATATTCTGGTTATTAATCCTTGTCAGAGGGGTTGTTTGCAAATATTTTCTCTCATTTTGTGGGTTCTCTCTTCACTTTGTTGATTGTTTCCTCATAACGTTCCAGATCTTAGAGGAAAGGCTTTCAGTTTTTCCCCATTCAGTATGATACTAGCTGAGAGTCTGCTGTATATGGCTTTTATTACATTGAGATGTGTTCCTTCTAGCCTCAGTTTTTTGAAGGTTTTTATGATAAAGAAATACTAAATTTTATCAAATGCTTTTTCAGCATCAATTTAAATGATCATATGGTTTTATTCTTTATTCTGTTGATCTGATGTATTACATTGACTAATTTGCATATGTTGAACCATCCATGGTTGATAACTTACACTTTATCATAATGAATGCTCTTTCTAATGTATTGCTAAATTTGGTTTGCTAGTATTTTGTTGAGGATTTTTGCATCAATATTCATCACGGATATTGGCCTGTCATTTTCTTTTTTTGATGCATCTTTTTCTGGTTTTTGTGTCAAGGTAATACTGGCCTCATAGAAAGAGTTTGGAAGCGCTCCTTCTTCCTCTATTTTCTGGAATAGTTTGAGTAGGATTGGTATAAGTTATTCTTTAAATGTTTGGTAGAATTCAGCAGTGAAACCGTCAGGTTACAGGCTTTTCTCTACTGGGACACTTTTTTTACAGCTTTGATCTCATTACTTGTTAATGATTTGTTCAGGTTTTGGATTTCTTCCTGGTTCAATCTTGGTAGTTTGTATATATCCAGGAATTTGTGAACTTCTAGATTTTCCAGTTTATTGGTATATAGTTCCCCATGGTAGCCACAAATGATCCTTTGAATTTCTGCAATGCCAGATTTAATGCCTCTTTTTTCTTTCTCATTTTTTTTATTTGGATCTTATTTATTAGTCTGGATAAAGGTCTGTCAATTTTGTTTAACATTAGAAAACCCTAGCATTTAGTTTTATTGATCCTTTGTAATTTTTTTCATTTCCATTTTATTTATTCATGCTCTGATCTTTATTATTTTTTTCTACTAATTTTGGGTTTGGTTTGCTTTGCTTTTCTAGTTCTTTAAGATGCATTGTTAGATTGTTCATTTGAAATTTTTCCTCTTTTTAAAGGTAGGCACTTTTAGCTATAAATTTCCCTCTGAGTACTGTTTTTGCTGTATCCCATAGGTTTTGGCATTATGTTTCCATTATCATTTGTTTCAAGAAATTTTTAAATTTTCTTCTTAATTTCTTTTTGAACCAGTGGTTACTCAGAAACATATTGTTTAATTTCCATATAGTTGTATAGTTTCCAAAATTTCTCTTGTTATTAATTTTTAGTTTTATTCCATCGTGGTCAGAGAAGATACTTGATATTATTTCAATTTTTAAAAATGTTTTAAGACTTGTTTTGTGACCTAACATATGGTCTGTCCTGAGAATGATCCATGTGCTAAGAAAAGGAATGTGTATTCTGCAGGTCTTGGATGAAGTATTCTGTAAATATCTATTAGATCCATTTTGTCTGTAGTGCGGGTTAAGTCTCATGTTTCTTTGTTGATTTTCTATCTGGAAGATCTGGCTAATGTTGAAAGTGGAGTGTTGATGTCTTTCACTATTATTGTATTAAGGCCTTTCTCTCTCTTTAGCTCTAATAACATCTGCTTTATATATCTGGGTGTTCCTTTTTAAGTGCATATATGTTTAAAATTGTTATATTTTCTTGCTGAAGTGACCCCTTTATCATTATGGAATGAGCTTCTTTGTCTCTTCTTATCATTTTTGTCTTGAAATCTATTTTGTCTGATAGAAGTATAGTGACTCCTGCTCTTTTTTTGGTTTCTATTGGCATGGAATATCTTTTTCCATCTCTGTATTTTCAGTCTATGTGTTTAAGTGAAGTGTGTTTCTTGTAGGCAACAAATCAATGGGTCTTGTTTTTTCATTATACAGCCAATCTGTCTTGGAGAGTTTAGCCCATGTACATTCAATGTCATTATTAGGAATAAGTAAGCAGGAGTAAGTAAGGACAGGTGATTTACTCTGGTGATATAATTTAGCTTCTTGCTTCTTATTTTTTTGTTGTTGTTGTGTTTTTTTTCCCATTTATTTATTTTATTGCATTTTAGGTTTTGGGGTACATGTGAAGAACA